>NC_052056.1:117287687-117524857 GCF_903992535.2 Arvicola amphibius
AGGAAACTTGGTGTTTGATGGCAAAAACAGTGAGACTAAGCACACAGGCCAAAAATGCTCTCTGGGGAAAGGGCTCTGACCGGTCTCTGCAGGCAGAGAGGGACAGAATGTTCAGTCAGTGGAAGGATGCTGGCCATGCAGAAAAACAGGAAAACATCTGCAAGGGTAATTGGGAGGCACTGGGCTCTGCCTAAGAAAACAAAGCAAAGTCACTGGGCCTCAAGTCAGGCAAGGTCCTCGCCTACGATGACACCTTCATTCACCACTGAAGAGCACTACTCCCGGCCAGATGCAGCCAGAGACACCCCAACCTCCTGCAGGAATCACTGCTGGTCAGGACCTGCAGACACACACAAACTGAAGAGCTATCATTCACAATGCTACTTCCAATGCCCTCTTGCCTTTTATTCTACATTATTTTGTCTGCAGAATCAGGGAGGACCAACTCTGCCCACAAAGTAAAGAAATAAAAGAAAAAGGTCCCTTTATGCTCATACAACCAGAGCTATGGCTGGGTGAGGCTGGGAAAGACAGGGTGAGCCAGGGTGAGGAGCTCGTTTGAGCTGTGGACTCCTTCATGGTAGGCCACATTGTAAACTGGTCTTGAGATGAACATGAGATGCCGCCTTTGCTTTTATTCTGGGCACAATTCACAGCCTTCCATCAAATGCCTATTTTGTTGGCCTGTTTCCCAGGATCACCATGGAAGACAGTCCCTCCATGAAAGCATGACCCCACCTCCCACTGCACTCCCTGATCTGAGCCTCAGTTGGGATGAGCAGAGTCTGGAGGCACCATTTTCCCAAATGATCAGCCAAAAGATACCTAAGATTTCTTCTAACACACTCAGGGTGCCTGCCCGAGAAACACATGAAGACATTTCCCACAGAAGTCAATGCAAGCCCTGGGCTAAGCATGCAGAGGCTAGGTGCCACTTTCCTCAATGACATGCCAGCTCCTTTTCATTTTCTCATGCTACTGACTTCCGAGCCACTCTTAGCTGGCCTGTTGGTGACTTGCTGCCTTTAACTTACATTACCAGCAGTACTACGAGGACGACATGCAGAGTGAGGCTGCATCCATTCAGCGGGGGATGACACACAGACCGGCATCAGCTCTAGAGGGCATCTAACAACTCAGGAAGGCTTTGCTGTGGTGCCTGGGTAGCAAAGATGAAGTCCAGCAGGCTGCTATGACCGCCAGTGCTGAGGGCCACTGCACTGTGAGTCACACTGTGCGAGGCTATCTCTAAGATCTGGAGCCACTGTTTAAAGGATAAACTGTAAGAACATAATGCAGAGCCAACCTTTCCTTTTAAATCACCATTCTTAGGAGTACCTCTAGACTCCAAAATGTCAATCAACAGTGCCAATTCAAACCAGTCTAAGTCCCCTCCCCCACTTCTATGTGGCTGAGCTTCCTGCTCCGACCACTGGTTAGGGAATGGCAGGAAGGAAAGGAAGCCAGTCACCAAAAGAGCACCAGCAGTTATGGCACATGTGCGGCCCCAGTCAGAAGACCGCACCCTAAATGTTCACGCTGTGGCCTTTAGTGATGGGGCAGTGGGTCACTCAGATTCCCCAGATAAGAGATGAGGGCCTGCCTGCTACTGGTTCACAGCTGAGTCCTCTACCACATGCTGCCTGTGGCCAGAGGACCTGCGCCACCAAAGTGCCATCCCCTCCAGAACACAAAGGCCCCTGGCCTCAATTCGGACTGCTGAACAGCCAGCCTACTAGGCCCACATGTGAATCTACACCTCAGAGTTGACTCCATTAAGCACAGCCTTCCCCTCCAAACAACCACTGAGGCCATAAAACCCTGAGCTGGGTACAAGCATCCCCAAGAGTTCTAAACGTACAGTTGTACAGGCCAGTATAGAAACCTCCTTCTGACATCCACTGAGGTGATACAGGAGCATGCAGGTGAAGAGGGGGTGTTCTACCATCCAACCAGAGGCCACAGGGCGACTGGCCTATGAACGCCAGCTTGCTGTGTTAGTAGCACACAACTTGAGAAAAATCTCACCAGAGACCACATCATGAGTTTGGTCAACCCTGTGCGGACCTAAGGCAGACCTGAAGCCACACCCTGATCCAAGCTGTAGTCCAGCAAGCATTCCAAGCTCACGGATGCTGCAGAGGTCTCCTGTGATGACATGCAGCCATTCCTCCCACAGTGCACAGTGAACGTACAGACACTACTTGAGCTCGTGTGCAGAGAAAGCCCTGGATACGACAAAGATGCTGTCGAGCTGCCACCTAGAAACCTGGCGCACACAGCCAGGTTTTATTATAGGCCACAGCAGGATGACCCCAGGACAAAGCAGACATTATGGCCATTCTGAGAAGCAGCAGCACAGAAACACTGAAGTAACACTGTAAGAACATCAGTTGAGCGACAGTGACATCGCAGCTCGCCAAGCTCAGACTTAGATTCCTCCTCCAGTCAAGGGAGGAGTCGCACAAAGGGATTGTGTTACGCTCAGGTCAGTGAATGCTGATTTTCCCAAAGTCTCCTGGACTCACTCCAAAAACACTGAAAGAAACTGTGAAGAGATCTGTCCCCAGGGAGGCTGACTGTCCCCCATGTGCTACTATAAGCCTGACTCCATAAATGGATGGTCTTTGTGCTGTCGTGTTAGAAACTGGATCTGCCTTCCCTTGTTTAGGAGAAGAAGGGGTAATTACTAGGAGCCAAGTCAGTGCAGAGGGAAGAAACCAACTCTGGATGCACTTCCCAACAGTTATCTCTGCAGCAACAGCCACTCAGACGCTCTAGGCTGGTGTTTAAACAGATCTTCGCTGCTCCTACTGACCCTGGGATGGAGAGGCCTGTGTCTGCTGGGCTTATCTCAACACACACACCACACAGTCCCACCACAGGAATGGATGGCATCCAGTTTCACTTCTGGCTTGAGAAAATAAGGTGGTAGATGGGGAAAGTCTCAAAACACTCTCAAAATAGGCACCAATTCTGTCCTGAAATACCTTCCTGGCACAAATAACAGGAATGTCGGTGTACACCACAGATTTCTTCTCAGGTTCCTAGACTATCTGTACAGGGGCCACACCATCCAGCTTTAAAAAATAATTCGTGTGCAAAATGCTGTCTGAATCCAGGGCCATGCCCAGGGCTGGGGAAGGAGGTGCCATTAGCAAATGCATGAGAAATGGCCTCTACACTGAAGGAGCTGAATCTTTTATGGAGGTAAGCCATCGCATATAAAATAGAATAAATACAGGAGATAGTCCCCCAAGGTATACAAGGGCTCATTAGTAAGTCAGCCATTTAGAACTTAGGAATCCTTTCTCAAAAAAAAAAAAAAAAATGCTATAAAGAGAGGTTAAGTTCCCAAGCAGTCCACAAAAAGCCAATTTATCTCTTGACTGAACCTAACCCTGAGTCCAGCAGTATTCAGTAAAGATGTGGGCTGTCTGCATAGACAACAGCCACCTACAGAAGCTAACCTGCCGGCCCTCACATGTGCCCTCACCTGGTGACGACATTGAGATTTATTTATTTAGAACTAGTTTCAAAACTGTGAGATACATCCTCATTCATCACCTGCTGGCCATTTCCCCAGGGGCTCCAGCAAAGAAGGGAGGTAGAAAAGGCAGCTATGAACTTGGGGCTCCCAGGAGGCTGAGTGGGCGTGGCAGTGAAGGAAGTCTGTGCAACGAACTGGCCAGCCTCTGCTTACAAAGTTGTGATTCCAATCTGGGATGGGAGATTGGGGAGCCAGGCAGGACAGTGGGCAGAAGAGGGCCTATTGGGAAGGGAGCTCAGCTTGGGAAGGGCTGGACCGAGCATGTGAATTTGATTGGTTAAAAGGCCCGGCAGACACACCAAAGCACAATCGAACCCACTACAGGATCTGTGGAGTTCGGTGTGAAAACAAGTGTGTTAGGGTTCCTAAGTCAAAGGATTTTAAGACTTGCCAGGGCTGCAGAGAGAGACCTGGTCTGCTGCAGAATATCTGTTTAACTATGCAAGATGTGTTGCATTTGTTCAACTATTTAAAGATGTGCTGCTGTTTTACCTTGCCTGACTATGGAACCTGACTGGTCTAATAAAAAGCAGAATGGCCAACAGCAAGGGAGGAGGTATAGGTGGGAGACTTCTAGGAGAAGAGAGTAGGCAGGAGAAGGAATTTTGGCTGGGGGGTAGGAGGAGGTGCCAGGGCCAGACAGCCAGGCAGGAGGAAGCAGGAAAGTAGGACCCGTAGAATGAAAGGTAAAAAGCCTCAAGGCAAATCAAGGCAAATGCAGATGAAGGAAACAGCTTTAGCTAAAAGAGCTGGAGGGACAAGCCTAAGCTAAGACCCAACATTCATAATTAATATTAAGTATCTGTGTCTTTATTTGGAAGCTGATTGGCAGCCCAAAGAAAATTCCAACTATACCAGCTTCAAAAAGAAAAGGAGGAAGGGAGGGAGGGAGAGAAGGAAGGAAGGAAGGAAGAAAGAAAGAATGAATGAACGAACTGCAGGGCTGGAGAGATAGCTCAGGGGTTAAGAGCAGTTTCCGCTCTTGCAGAGAACCTGAGTTCAATTGTTGGTACCCATGTCAGATAGCTTACAACCTCCTACAACTCCTGCTCCAGGGGATCCAAAGCCTCTGCTGGCACCATGCACAAACTGGCATACAGATAGATACACACATGTTATTTTTTAAAAAAATGAAAAAAAAAAGAATTGCAAGCATTAAAGCAAGTGCAGGGTATGACCCATGTGACCAGCTGGCTCTCAGAGGAAGTCACTGGCCCCACTCTCTGTCTAGCCCTCCCCCATTCTTCTGCAGCTGCTCAACCTTCCAGAAAGCCTGGCGGGGCAATGCAGGGTAAGACGCAACCCCTCTCCTCAGACACTCTCCACTCTGCCTAGGTTTTCTTCTCTCCAGAGCACTTGCTTACCTGGCAAGTGTCTGTCCCCCAAGCAGGGCTGGCTTTGTCTTGTTCACTGCCACTGTCCTCAGCACTTAGTAGTGTGTGGGGCTAACACACCACTTAATGAACAGTGTGGACTGAAGAATCGATATATGGATGGATATACAGATGGATGGATGGGTGGATGGATGATAAAGTCCATATAGCTTCAAGGAAAAGAACCTCCCAGTAAAGACATCCAAATTTGTTTTAGTAAATACACACATAGATCATGGGGGAAGGCACCCACACAGAGGTCTGCTAGTTCATGAAAAACGTTTTTTAAATCAATGGCACTGGTAAGAACATTTTAGTTAGAAGGAAAAAAATGGGCTGGAGAGATCAGAGAGCGCTAGCATAGCAGATGGAATTAAAGAGCCTTAACAGTAAGGTAGAGGACAGGAGAGGCAGGGGAATAAGTCCAGTTCCATTGACAGTGAGTTCAGCACACCACGAGGGAAGCAACTAGGCAGCAGCAGGATCTGAATCTGAGCTCAGGGCAGATTCAGGGCTCTACCAAGCCTGGCCTGCCTGAACTAACATCATTCCACCAATCATGAAGTGGGCGAGGCCTAGGCAGAATCCACTCTGGGCACAACTGACTTCCCTGCCTTAGCTCAACATAGAATGCAGACCTGTCAGATGAACACCAGTGGCCACTGGACACAAATCTGGACAAATCTCAATCAGTAATTGGCTCAAGATGACATAGTATGGACCAATAAGAACACGGCTTCAGCTGTGTCCAACTTAGCACATGCTGTGTTCTCCCAGCACTGCTACCCCGGCAGGACAAGTAGCTGCAGCTGCTGTAGCCATCCTCTCAAGAAGGGGCAGCCCACTGTGGAGAAAGCCAGCAGACAAGGCAGACAGATGGGAGAGGCCCCAGCCGAGTTACCCCAGTGCCCAGAATAAGCAGCACCTCCTGGAATTGTTACTGATCCCAGTGGGTGTTTCTAGGCCAGTGCCAGTTGGACATCTGTGTCTTTGTCAGTCGGATGTGATACACCAACTCAATAAAATGCAACTAAACAACTGGCTGTCACAAGCCTGAAACTTACATAAGCGTAACTGAAACACCACACTGTCCCCAAGGAGAGGGACATAAAAAACAGTATCTACAGCTCTGGAATCCTGACCGGGGTATGCCATCCCTTGCACTGGTCTACCCAAAACTGCCAGCTGCTGGGGCAGGTATTCACAAACCACTCCCAAAGCAAGGCGGTTAAGTGCTGTGACTAAAAGCCTCGCATACGAAGGCAAGGCTTCATAAAAGGCACGTCACAGTCTTACTGCAGCTGCGCTTGTCCATCAAAGGTTCTGGCCTCTGTCCAACCAGAGACACTCTGATGCAGCTGTGCTAGCAGACGGCAACACTTCTCTTTGTTACCCTCACACTAGCGAGAGTGCAGAGGAGACAGCTCAAAAACAGGATAGTGGCCTGGGAATGTGGCTCGGAACAGTGCTTGCCTAAAGAGCCCTGAGTTGACCCCACGGTACCAAACATTGTAATTCCAGCATCAGGGGAAGAAGCTGGAGAATCAAAAGTCCAAGATCACCCTCAGCTGCAGTACACTCAAGGACAGTCTACCAGACAAAACCCTGGAGGTGCCAGTCTGACAGCGCTGTAAAGGTGTGGGGTAGGGCAGGAGGCAGAACCAGCCCTAGTGTGCACTGACTCAGCTCTATCAGCCTTGGGTTAAGGGAGTCCCAGGGAGCTCCACCTTCCTTTCCAGGATTAGTGGGAAGTGTGCACGCGATAAGGCAGATCCTGTGAGGCAGAGCTTGCCTTGCAGTGCTGGCACTAACAACATTCCTGCTTTTGCTATATCCGTTACTAACACGTAGAAATGGCAAGTTTGTGGGGTAGATTGCTGTAACTATGCCCTGCATGTCTACAACCCTGTAATTCTATTCCTGAGCAAATAACCAAGAAAAACATGTATGCATCCCAAAAGACAAACAAATGTTCCCAGCAGCACTACCCTCCCAAACCCCAAAGCAACTAAACTAACAACCCACAGTTATCAGTGCTGGAGAAGAGCAACACCACATCCATGCTTCAGGACCCACTTATCCATAATGTTCTGCACAAGAACCCAAACCAGAGTGAAACTGCCTGATGCCACTGCAGAGATGTCAGAGTGGAGTGAGTGGCAAGGCCATCGTGGAAGAGAACACAGCGAGAAACGTGGTGCCGACTGGCTAGGAAGCCAGTCCTGCGATCAGGTGTTTTATGTGTCTGCACATTCTAGAGAAAGCATTGAGCTCTGCAGTTAACATCGTACATTTCAAAGTGTGACTAATAACAAAATGTCAAAAGACAATCTTCCCAACAGACAATTACACTGACAAAAGCACAACCCTAACATGTATTTGATGAAAACAAACAAACCAGTCAAACAGCCAAAGCACTTCCTCCCACATCTTTGGTCCCAGAACTGTCAGGATTTGAGTGAGAAGCTAGCCTGGTCTTCATAGTGACACCCTGTGTGGTGGTTTGGATGAGAATGTCCCCCACAGGCTCATATGCTTGAATATTCAGTCCCCAGTTAGCAGAACTGTTTGGGAAGGATTAGTTGGTGTGGCTTTGTAGGAGGAGGTAAGAGGCTTTGCAGAACAGTTTCTCTCATTCTCCCTCTGCCTACTCTCTGAAAACCAGAATGTAAAGCTCTCAGTCAATGCTCCAGCACCATGCCTGTTTCCTGTCATGATGATCATGAACTAACCTTCTAAAACCGTAAGCAAGCCCCAATTAAATGCTTTTTCCTAAGAGTTGCCTTGGTCACAATGTATGACAGTAACTAAGACACCCTGCTCAAAAAAAAAAAAAAATGCTGCTTGATGGGATGTATACTTTTTTTTTGTTTGTTTTGTTTTTCAAGACAGGGTTTCCCTGTAGTTTTTAGAGCCTGTTCTGGAACTAGCTCTTGTAGACCAGGCTGGCCTCGAACTCACAGAGATCTGCTTGCCTCTGCCTCCCGAGTGCTGTGATTAAAGGCGTGCACCACCACCACCCAGCTTGGGATGTGTACTTTGACCAACAAGTATGGAACAGAGAACGGTTTTATTCAGATCGCATATGAACTGATGTGGGAGGGTCTTCTGTTTGAGTTGATTTCATTGGTTGATAAAGAAACTGCCTGGCTCATTTGATAGGCCGGCCCTTAGGTGGGTGGAGTAGACAGAACAGAATGCTGGGAAGTTAGTCAGACTGCCATGCCTCTCCTCAGGGAGACAGATGTGATGAAGCTCCGGCCCAAGATGGACGTACGCTAGAATCTTCCTGGTAAGGCACCACTTCGTGGTGCTACACAGATTATTAGATATGGGTTAATCAAGATGTGAGTAAGAGGCTGGAACTAATGGGCCAGGCAGTGTTTAAATGAATGCAGTTTGTGTGTTATTTTGGGGCATAAGCTAGCCAGGCAGCCGGGAGCAGGGCAGCGGGAACGCGGCCTGCAGCTCCTTACTACAATGAACCTTGCTTAAATATAGAAAACTGGACAGTTGGAAAAAAAATCCTACACCACCCACCATTTAATTCTGGTTGCCACCATTACACAAGTCATCACAAAACCACCTGGTAAGATGTGGAGCAAAGCCACTAATGAACTAGTCGAGGCCCCAACTCCTGCTCAGTTGCCCATGTGACTCCCGTGCACTGTGGGGCTCACACTCACTGCCACAGGCATCTGAGGCGTTTAAATGAATATTACTGTCATTTCTTAGACTGAAGGTACAGGATGAGCTCACTGTCCTTTAAAAGCCAAGAAGCTCTGAAAACGGCTATAAGAGCAGGTTGTTAGGAACAATGAAGATACTGTCTCTAAACCAATGGACAGACAGCACCAAGCTCAGGCTTCAACTACAGCACCACAGCAGGAAGATCAAAAGCTCAAGGCCAGGGATGGGGCAATGGCTCCGTCAGTAAAGAAAGCATTTGCCCTGCAAGCATGAGAACATATGCCTGTGGCCCCAGAGAAGGTGAGAAGAGAAAGAGACAACTGCAGGATCCCTTTCTCTCCTCTCTCTCTCTCTCTCTCTCTCTCTCTCTCTCTCTCTCTCTCTCTCTCTCTCTCACACACACACAGACAGAGAGAGAGAGAGAGAGAGAGAGAGAGAGAGAGAGAGAGAGAGAGAGAGAGAGAGAGATTGACGCCAGTCTAACACCCTCATGGTCAAGAGCAGACTCTGGGGCTGGAGAGACTGCTCAGACATTAAGAGCACTGGCTGCTCTTCCAGAGTACCTGAGTTCAATACATGGTGGCTTACAACCATCTACAATAAAATCTGGTGCCCTCTTCTGGTGTGCAAGCATGTATATATAATAAATAAATCTTTTTTTTAAAGCAAAGTCTGCTCTTTAGAGGATCTGAGTTCAATGCCTAGCACCCATGTCAGGTGGCTCAACCTCCTGTAACTCCAGTCACCTAAGCACATGACTTACTGCCTTTTTACTCCACAGGTGTCACCAACTGGAGTGCTGGTTGCTGCTCAAAAGAGCCCCTAACAGTACCTAAAGAGGAGTTTCTGAAAAGGCGGGACACAGGTCAGGCTTTTGCCAACTCCATAGGAAATGTAAGACTCGCTATGCCCTGGACTTTCCCCTGAGTAGACCCTTCTGTTTTAGGACACTTTATTTCTGTTTGGGGGATGCTGTTGGAGTGTGAGGCCTGGAAAGTCTTGTGTATGGGATTTAGGGTCTATCTTAGTTGGGGTTTATCTGGCTCACACTTCCACACTGTAGTCCATCACTGAAGGAAGTCAGGACAGGAGCCTGGGGGCAGGAGCTGATGCAGACGCCACAGAAGGTGCTATTACTGGCTTGTTCAGGCTGTTTTCTTATAGAAGCCAAGACCACCAGCCCAAGAGTATTCCCACCCACAGTGAGCTGGGCCCTCCCCCATTAATCATTCATTAAGAAAATGCCCTACAGGTTTGCCTACAGCTTAATCCTATGGAGGTATTTCCTCAGTTGAAGCTCACTGCTCTCCAGTAACTCTAGCTTGGGTCAAGTTGACATAAAACTAGCCAGGACAGGGTCCAACAGTGGCTACGCAGCTGAGACTATCTTAACCTCCACAGATCCTCAAACATTAGACGTGGCCCTCCTTCCCTGGGCTGCTGATTTAGCAGGTCTGACAGGACCCAGGAACCTACAAATCACTAAAGCCTTAAAGGAGGCCAGCTCAAACTTCACCTGGACAAGTCGAAACAGGGAGCCACGCAATCCCCAGAATGTATCAGCTGGGGTAATCCCGGGGAGACTGCAGGAAATGTTGCCTTTGAGAGCCTTCGTTAGGCATCTACCTGATACCATGGCCATTTTAGAATCAAGGCAGAGCATACGACAGGACACTTGATTTTAAGGGGAACGGACTTGAAACTCAAAATAAAAGCTATTAGTGTCATTCAAATAAAACTGTCCATTGCATTGCATTATCCATTTTTTTTAAAATGTGTATATGTGTGCTGCATGAGGGGTTGTACACGTGTACAAGTGCCCCCGGAAGCCAGAGACAACAGGTCTCCAGAAACTGGAGACATAGGAGGTTGTGAGTCACCTGACACGGGTACTAACTAGGATCCCAACTCCTGACAGACTGATAAGCAATCCGCCGGCTCTTAACTATCGAGCCACCTCTCCAGTTCCATCCTATCATTGCTCTAGACAACTTTCACTTACAGGAAAGCATTCCCTACTGGAACGCTGAGGAAATTTTCTTCTAACCTGGTTTGAATGAAGCCATTAAAGCCTTCTGTTCTGGCCTAACTCTTAACCTGGGAGTCATGGATTCTTGTCAGGGGGTCTTGATTTGATTCTCCCAACTTGGTAAAAGATGCTGGCATAAAAGCTTCCTGATTCTCCGAGGCTGCCCTCAAAGGCTAAGAACCTCCTAAGGGTATTAACCAAAGGATTCTTCTTCGTCGTAATACTTTTGTTTCTTCTAAATGAAGTTTCATTGGATTTGTTTGTTGTTTTGTTTTAGTAACACGGGAAGTAAGGAAAACCAAATAATATAAGGAAAGGAGAATATTAGGTCTGTCCTGTGCTTTTTCCGAATCTTCTTCTAAAGTCAATCTTTCTTACAACTTTAAGGATGTTTCCAGGGCAGGATTTCTCAAACTCACACATAGTCACTTTGTGGGAGGAATCTCTTTTAGGGAACTCTGTTCTGAGCACTGCTGTTCGAAACAATCCTCTACCCTCTTGCAAGCCCAAGTGCACGCACACACCTACTGTCAACACCCAAAAATGTTTGCAGGCAAAACCCCCAATGCTTCCTGGGGCTCCCTGGGTGTAACTGAGTCCCTGCTGCGACCGCGTCGGCACCTCCGTGGGGTGGGCCACAGGGAAAGTCATCTTGCCCCGGCCACTCACCAAGTCGCGGATGAGCTGGTCCACCAGCGGCTCAGGCTCCTCGGCATCGCGGTCCGGGGGCGAGCGAGAGCGGCTGCTCGCGTCCCTCCTGTCGGCACGGCCGGGTCTGGGCGCCGGGGGTCGGCCCGCACCCTCCAGCAGACCCTGCGCCAGCGCCAGGTACCCCGAGGCCTGCTCACCGCGCGCCCCCGCCTCGGGCCTCCGCGGCCGCCGCTCCCCGGCCTCGAGCCGCCGCCGCCGCCTCAGCGCCTGCGACTGGGCCAACTCCTCCTGCCAGCGCCGGCGGAATTCCTCCAGGCCGTGGTCGTCCATGCTTGACGCTCCCGGGCCTACGCGTCACCCAGGGGCCGCCAGCTGTTGGCGGACCGTCCATCCGCAGGAAGTGTCCGCCGCTGGCCGGAAACTTCCGGGAATGCGGCTCTTAGGTTCCGGGGGGCCACGCCCCTCCGCTCTGGCATCCCTGGTTTTTTGCCACCTTTGCACCAAAGAAGCACTTTTCCTTCGTCCAGCAAACCTGCTTTAAATGACTGCTATATACATATTGCAAAGATAGCATTTTTAAAGTAATTTTTTGTATTTTATTTATTTTGTGTGGTGTGGGGTGTGTGTGTGTGTGTGTGTGTGTGTGTGTGTGTGTGTGTGTGTGTGGTGTGTGTGTGGTATGTGTGTAGAGAAAGACTCGGAGGTGTCGGTTCTTTCCACCATGTGGGCCTCAGGGATCGAACTCAAGTCGTCAGTCTTGGTAGTAAGCATCCCTTTCTGCTGTGCCAGCTCAACTTGAAGTAAGCATTCAGATCTACACACAACACACTCAAATTCAAGTAAAACGGAGGTAAATATATATTTTAATGTGAATGTCTGAATCTATGGGAAAGGTTATGTAGAAAAATAAGAATTAACAAAGTTATTGACACAGGAAGGGGCCAATTAGTGATTAAGGATAGGCATGAAGTCCTGGGCTCTCTAAAGAGATGTCATTTAAGCTAATGCTGGCTAATAAAGAGAAAAATCAGCCACAGAAAATCATCAGAGATTTCCAGAACCACACGTCTAAAGGCAGTAAGGTGGGGAAGTATCTGTGAAGGAAATTTCTGGAAAGAAACCCCACTTTCCACTGAATCTTCCACTAAAGGTTGATTAGCTGGTCAGAACTTGAGTGAGTGTGGGGAGGTTGGAATGATACGAGTCCAGATCCTAATTATTGTCTGTCTTGGGCTATCATCAGCCTTCTTCTTAGCCATTCCTCTCTCACCTCTGGGTCTAGACTGTCAGGTGAAACCTTTTGATATATTAGCTTAGCTCCTATCGTCTCCCAACCCCAAAGATCAGAATGTCACCAGATAGCATCTGAGGCCTACAACAGAGGTATCCCCACCTTGCTGCAACCTCCTACCTGATATTTCCAACAATGTATGTTAAATGTGTCTTGATTTTTTTTTACATATTTTCTTTGTTCTTTTCATGAAACCTCTACCACATTGGAGCATAGAATTTGGGTGACCTAAAGGGTCAGTTTATGTTCTGACAACATGGTGTTAATGTGAACCAAGATAGCAAGGGCTGGGCATGGGCGGGGGTGGGGGGGAGCACACTGAGTCAGCACAAAGTGGCTGACATTGGATGTCCTTGGAACTCAAAAGTAAACAATGATGTCATCTTTTATACAACCGTGTCTGGCAGAGTGCCACTTTTGTATGGGCTCTGTGTTAATACAGCCTGAGTTAGAGGCTTGAACCTTCACAAGTTAGCCTGTGTGTCTGTAGGCCTGTGAGTCAGTCTGGAGGCCTGTGTCTTACCTCTGTGTGTGCCTGTGTGCCAGTCTGTAGCCCTGTGTGCCAGTCTGTGTGTGGCCTGGGGACATCAGTGTAAGCCTGGGTGCCTGCGGACACCTAACTGACTGCTTGCTTGCCTGCCACCTGTGTTGTGGGATATTTTGATCACACTCTGCCACTCCCAAGACTGTCGATAAAGTTTACCTTGGATCAGAGGGTGAGCTAGCTTTGAGCTGCCTAGAACTAGCCATAGAGGTTCTGGAGGACTCAGGACATACAGAGAGGCACAAGAGGTAGTAGGGAGGAGCTTAGAAAGATTCAAGGGCCCTTTTGGATCGAGGAAGGGGAGAGAGAGGAGGTCACTGGTCAGTTCGCCACCGCTTCTCTGATCAATTCAGATTTTACCCTGATGTCTGACTCCCGAGTTTTATTTAATAATTGCTTCGCACCTGTGTACTGGTGAATGAAGTGTCTCATCTGCCCTCCGCCCTTCACAGTCTCTCCCCCTACCCTGCAGCCTGCCGCCCCCCTCAGCCTTCCCTGGCATCAGAAGGTGGTTCTCACACCACAATCACTCCTATTTGGCTCCAGAATAAGCTATGTCAAACTTTGAGGTAAAAATTGTTTTTACGTTGATATAGCATTGGATGTCATCCCCACTTCCATAATGGTGAGAGACAATGACCCTCACTCCATAATAAGAGCACTGGAAACTTGGCCCTGCTGATTACTGCTTGCGTGGCTGGGCGTCTGATTGAATGCAAAGGCTTGAAGCCTGAATGCAAGCAAGCCCCTTCCCCTCCTCCCTCTCCTCTTCCTACATCATCTGGGGCTTCCCTTTCCGTCTGTTACTTCCATCATCTTTCTTCAAACAAAAGCCATGTGTGGGTCATGTCTACATTGTACAACCCACTTATTTTAAAATGCATCAGGCACGTGGCCTTGCAGGCAAGCTTGGCTGTGAGCAATGTTCTGTTCTAAATGTCCAGTGTGTGGCAGGGTTAGCGAGACTAGCAGGCATTGATGGGGCTCTGGCCTCTGGAGTCTAATGTGTTTGCTCACTTGGAGTGAGACCGATGCTGTCTCGAGGCACCTTTGAAAATGAAAGCAGTAGAAGTTTTTTTTTTTTTTTTTTTTTTTTTTTTTTTGGTTTTTCGAGACAGGGTTTCCCTGTAGTTTCTAGAGCCTGTCCTGGAACTAGCTCTTGTAGACCAGGCTGGCCTCGAACTCAGAGATCCGCCTGCCTCTGCCTCCCGAGTGCGTAGAAGTTATTTCTTACAGTAATGCCCAGCCCCTTCCCTGAGCTCCTCGATGACATCCTCTCACCTTGACCTGCTGAGAACCCACTAGAAATGTTCCATATCGCAACTCACAACTTGCCTATCCTTATCCGCGTACTGAATCCATCATGTCCCCCCTCTGCTCATCCCCCAACATCACGTATCACAACACATAACACAGTTGTTGGTGACTTTATATTAGCACAATTAGCCAGTGCTGCCTCCCTTCCCTTGTAGATGAATGGCTCTCAGACTGGAAGCTGGTAATGAGATGCATGGTAACTCTTTATGAGAAAACCCAAGAATAAAGAGTTGAAAAATACATCCCAAAACACATAACTGGTAATTTGCAAACCAGGGTTCTACCAGGGTATTTGTTTGTTTGCAGACTCTAGAGGATGGTGACTCAGTTCACCATTAAGTCACCCAGCCCACATCTAAGCCAAGTAGGACATTGGATGGCTTTCTCTACCACGTTTGTTTTCGCCTGTAGTAGAAATAGCAACAGGGTCCTGGAGCTGTAGAGGTCACTGAGAGAGTAAAACACTTGTGACTCCTTCAGAGAACTCAGATTCCCAGGACCTATGTCAGGCAGCTCACAGCCACCTGCAACTCCAGCTCCAGGGGATCTAATGCCCTCTGGCCTTCAGGGGCACCTAATGCACTCAGTGGACAGAAATGTACATACATGTATAGAGACACATTTTACAAAACACAAGTAAATCCTTTAAAAAAAAAGAACAGTAAGTTCCAACAAGCTGATTGAAGATAGACTGACAGAAAAGGACATTCCACCACACTCTTTGCCAGACCTCCACTTCTTTCAGCAATTTTACTTCCGAGGATTTATTCTAAGAAAGTCACGTAAACAAATAAAAAGAACATCGAGAGGTGTCAATAATAAAGAACATTAGCTACAATCCTCACAGAAGCACCACCAAGGGACAGTAAATTGGAATCAAGTGATGTAAATGTCACAACTGGGACATCTGTTAAATAAATCATGCCCGGATCAAACAGAAAAGAGATCCAGAATGCCAGCTCCATGAGAACCAGAGGCAGGGTCTTATCGCTTCGTTTTTCGGCACTGGGAACGGCACCTGGGACATGGCGGCTCTGTGGAGTGTGAGAATAATGTGAGCCAAGCAATAGGAAACGCCTGAGTATTACCTTAAGAGAAGAAGGTGTAATCCTGACTCTGGAGAGATGGCTCGGTGTTTAAAAGCACTGGCTGTTCTCCCAAAGGACCTGAGTTTAATTCCTGGGCACCCACAGCCCAGGAGATCTAATGCCCTCCTCTGACATGGCAGAGATGGGGCCTATGAGTCTGTGGGCATCTCTTGGTTCCCTTATTTATTCACCAGGCTTAAATCAAGGGGTCCCCACCCTAATGACCTTCATTGTAGCCTCCTCCCTGAAGCCCATCTCAAAACAGCATAGTAAGTTAAGTTTCTATACACATAATACCTTACATGGGGATTAAATGTCAACACAGGAAACCTTAGCGGGGGTGGTGGTGGTGACACTCAAACCATGTCCAAACCATAGAAATACACTGTCGTCTCCATTGTGAAAAAAAAATAAGTCATATTATTCCAGAAAATCTATCTTGAGTCTTTTTTTTTTTTAAAGATTTTGTTATTTACTGTGTATACAGTGTTCTGCCTGCATGTATGCCTGCATACCAGAGGAGGGCACCAGATCTCATTAAGGATGGTAGCAAGCCACCATATGGTTGCTGGGAACTGAACTTAAGACCTCTGGAAGAGCAGTCAGTGCTCTTAACCTCTGAGCCATTTCTCCAGCCCTTATCTTGAGTCTTTTTAAAATTTATTTTAAGCCGGGCGGTGGTGGCGCACGCCTTTAATCCCAGCACTCGGGAGGCAGAGGCAGGCGGATCTCTGAGTTCGAGGCCAGCCTGGTCTACAAGAGCTAGTTCCAGGACAGGCTCTAGAAACTACAGGGAAACCCTGTCTCGAAAAACCAAAAAAAAAAAATTTATTTTAAAATGTTTTCATACAATATGTTTTGGTCATACTCTTGTCTCTCCCCAACTTCTCCCAGATCCTCTGTCCCTACCCACTTCATAGTCCCTCTCTCTCTCAAAAAATAAAGCTAACACAAAATCAGAACAGAGCACAATACACACACAAACAGAAACAAAATGGAAGGGGCCCCATTTGTGCTGGTCCACAAACCAGTGGGTGGCCTGCCCTGGGTATGGTTGGTACCCAGGGTCACTCCACAGGAGAACATTGATTTTCCTGCTCCCAGAAGCTATCAGTTGCAAATGGTTTCCTGATTAGGGGTGGGGCTTTGTGCCCACTTTCCCTTCACAGTGCTGGGACATTATATTGGTGTTTGGTGGTGGTGGTGGTGGTGGTGGTGGTGTGTGTGTGTTAGACTGAAGAATATGCACCTAAATCATAACAGAAGATAAACATGAAGACTTTGTGATTGTTGTCATTTTTGAGACAAAGGCTCACTCTGTAGCCCAGGTGGTATGGAACTACATAGCCCAAATTAGCCTTGAACTCATGGAAATCCTCCTGCCTCAGACTCCCAAAAGCTGGGATTACAGTTCCAAGCCTGAGTTCTTTATTATCTGTACATTGTGATGCATATCCTGATGTTTCCAGAAGGCAGAGCCTGGGGGGCGGCCTTTGAGAAGCTAGTCCATTTGACAATGTGGCTGCCAGAAGTGGGGATGACTGGCCCAAGGAGCGTTCTTGAGTTGGTCCTACCATGAGCAAACTGAGCTCCATCCCACTAGTGCCTTCAAGGATGCCTGAAGAACACAGCTCAGAAGTGTCGTTCGTGAGATAAGAGCTAGAAGCAGCTACCCAGAAGTTCTCCTCCCTCATCAGAGAAGGTCAACCTCCCACATCAGGCCTGGATAGCGGTAAATGGGTCGCCATGGACACCCATACCAAGGCAGGAAAGATGCCCTGGGGCAAACAGTAAGCGAAACTACTTACTGTGTGCTGCTGACCGTAAAGATTGCCGGGTTGCCCGTGCCCAAAGCCAGCTGCTCCAGTGGTATGTACAGTGGGTAACATTTTTCTGTGATGGACTTATTCTTTGAAATACGAGAAGAGACTCAGTCCTGAACAACGGATTTCTCCTGGGGGTCAGGACCTTTGTGGGTCCATTCTTGTGTCTTCTTGGCGCACAGACTTGCCCCACCTTTTCCTGGTGAACTTGAAAACCCGCTTGTCCTCAGAGGCCCTGAGCAGTCCCAAGGTGTGTCACCTGTAAAAGGCAAAGCCACACCCTCTCCAAAGACATCCCAACTGTCCAACTCAGCAACTGCCACAGAGGCTACACCTTGGCTTCCTCATGTCCCTGGTCACTTAGTGGCTCTTATTGGGTTCTGTCGCCACCTCAAGGCATGGAACTGTGACTGTTGGCATATGGTCAGTGATGTACTAGGAATAGAAGGAGGCCAGGTGTGAGGGCTCACCTGTCATCCCAGCGTTCAGAAGTCGAAGGCAGGAGAATAGCAAGTTTGAACTCAGCCTGGTATGTACACAGAGTGAGAAGAGTGAAGAGAAGAAGAGGAGAAAGGAGGAGGAGGAAGGGGAGGAGAAGGAGGAATGTAGGAAGGGAGGACTCTGATCCATAAGTCTTGGCAGATGGAAACATTGTCGACCAAGGGCTCCATGCATATAGAGCTATGTGGGCCACCTTCGGCCATGCTGCAATGCACCTTTGAAGCCCAGCCCTTCAGTTACAAGCACCAGACCCCAAGTCTCGCTGACTTACAGAGGAGCTGCAGTTGAAGGGTGGCTGGTAAAGTCAAGCATAAAGAGATCCTCCAAATGTCCAAGCTCAGGTCTGGCCCATGGCTGTCATCGCAGAGAGATCCTCCAAATGTCCAGGCTCAGGTCTGGCCCATGGCTGATAAAGTCAAGCATAGAGAGATCCTCCAAATGTCCAGGCTCAGGTCTGGCCCATGGCTGATAAAGTCAAGCATAGAAAGATCCTCCAAATGTCCAGGGTCAGGTCTGGCCCATGCTGTCATCGCAGAAGCCCAGAAGCCATCTGCTGGGACGGAGTTCAGTCGTGACCCAGCCCACCAGGCAGTCACTGGGTGCTAGTCCTCTGGGCAGCCTCCTCAGACTGGGGACTCTCCTGCAACCCCAGCAGTCTCCAGATGGTCCTGGTGTTCAGTCCAGGCTGGGAGCCTGAGTCACATGGCCAGCTCCTGGGTGGACTGGGACTGGGGGAAGGGGATAGCAATCAGCGGGATTTCCAGAAGTGCTTAAAATAGAGGACACAGAGTGTCCCCCACAGGCAGGGTGATGGTAGGTCTTGTTGTCATCTAGGTTGGTGAAGCACACCTCTGTGTCTGTGGGGGATGTTTCCCGATAAGACTGACATGTGAAACAGTGGCTGGGGTAGAGGGGACCTGCTGTAAGTGGGGGACATCCTTCCAATGAACAGGACAATCAAAGGAAGGGGGCACGCAAGCCCTCTGCTGTTTCCTGAGCCTGTGTCTGCCGCCATTGCCTGCTTGAATCAAACCCCAGCCTTTCCAGCCGTCCACATCGACTTAATATCAGGGACCCTTCAGCCGTCAGCACTGGCTTGGAACCGCTGAGGCATCCAGCCTCTCAGACTGAACTGTTTGTCATTGTTAAATTTCCCAGCGCTCTCTCACAAACCAATTCAATTGCTTTTCTTTAAAACACACCCAGTCTATGAGTCTGGTTCCTCTAGAGAGCTGTAACACAGAGGGCGCTCTTGGAATGCAGTCTTGGCACCTCCCATGTCAGCGAGCTCTTCTGTGCCGGCTGTGGATTTGTGTGTTTCCCGGGGAACCACAGCTCCGTTTCTGCTGCTGCCCCAGTAAAAGGACTTACAGATGGCCGTTAGCCTTCCCACAACTTCCTTTGTCTCTCCATCCTCGGGCCAGTCAGACAATGGACTGAGGAAGGGCAAGTGCCTTTTAATCCAGGGGCAGGTAGCACTCAAAACCTAGTATCAGGCCTCCTGCCCATGCTCCCACAAAGCACTGGGCTTACAGGTGTATACAGCCAAACCTAGGCATTCATAACGTTGTTATTTTAAATTTTAAATGTCTGTGTGTATGTATGCACATTGCATGCAGGTGCCCATGAGGGCTAGAAGAAGGTGTTGGATCCCTTGGAGCGTTGGTTACTGAATGCAGCTGTGGACTCCTCCACAGGGCCACTGGGACTTGAAGTCTGATCCCCTGCAAGCACTCATAACAGCTGAGCCATCTCTCCAGTCTCAACACGCAGCTTTTGTTCATTTTGTTTGTTTTTGGTGATTTTTTTTTTTGACAGGGTTTCTGTGTGTAACTGTCCTGGCTGTCCTGGAACTTGCTCTGTAGACCTGATTGGCCTCAAACTCACGGAACTCCACCTGCCTCTGCCTCCCAAGTGCCATCACCACCTGGCAAAACCCAGCTTTTTTTTTTTTTCGAGACAGGGTTTCCTTGTAGTTTCTAGAGCCTGTCCTGGAACTAGCTCTTGTAGACCAGGCTGGCCTCGAACTCAGAGATCCGCCTGCCTCTGCCTCCCGAGTACTGGGATTAAAGGCGTGCGCCACCACCGCCTGGCCAAAACCCAGCTTTTTAAGTGGGTGCAAGATACTGAAACTTGGTTTCTCATGCTTATAAAGCAAGGATTCTTACTACTGAGCAATCTTCCAGCAAGGAGATACTCTTATTACTGAGTCAACAGCATCACTGAGATGTTGATTCGGCCTCCTCTGAAACAAGAGCCCCGACATGATTTCTTTTCTTTCTTTGCTTTTCTTTCTTTCTTTCTTTCTTTCTTTCTTTCTTTCTTTCTTTCTTCCTTCCTTCCTTCCTTACTTCCTTACTTTTTCCTTCCTTCCTTTTCTCTTTTCTTCTTTCTTTCTCTCTTTTTTTTATTTCAAGTTATCCCAACTTTTTTGCCGTCCCACATACCCTCCTTACCAACAGAATTTTCTGGAACTTCGTCCAGCATTTTTCCTGACTCCGCAAGCAATGTCACCAGCAGATGCTTCAAACAGGAACCAGGTCCTTCCCCTCCATCCCCTGTCACACCTGAGAGTCCTGACAGCCATCTTTGATGTGTACCTTGACTCTACCCACATCTCCCCCACTCTCCACTGCCATCTTAGTCCACATGGGGTCATCGGGATTAAAGCGGACTTACAAAGGATGCCAAGGTGGCAGCATCTGTATGACCCGGCCCCTTGACGAAATCTTTGTGCACACACTCAGCCCTTCCTTTCAGCCAGGAGTTAACACTTTTTTTTTTCTGGAAAGAGCCAGATAAGAACCAGCTGTGTGCCTTGGACATTATGACAAAACAATTCATCTCTGCTGCAGCTACGAAGACACTGAGATACGACACAGAAATGAACGCGGGTGACCTCGGGGCACTGAAACTGCTGGAAGAGCGGACTGTAAGTCGCCAAGCCCTCTTCTGGAGCTGTCAAGTGGACAATAAAGCCCTGCCTGACTGGAGCTGGACAGTACGCCTTCTTCTTGACATACATGGGAAGCTAACCTGTCGGGCTGGAGACTCTTGAAGACAGTGTACTGACATTTGCGGCCAGAAAGCTTGTACTGTGTGCACAGCGGGGGGTTCAGCAGTGCTCTGCCTGCTATCTCTAGATGTGAATAAGCCCTTCAGGTCTGAGGATGGAACACTGTCCGGGAAACACCTGCCCGCAACTGGGCTAGAGTGATATCTAGAAATGGGGTGTTGGCCTAGGAACACCTGATTTTTGACAAAGAAACAAAAAATATCAAATGGAAAAAAGAAAGAATATTTAACAAATGGTGCTGGCATAACTGGATGTCGATATGTAGAAGAATTAAAATAGATCCATATCTATCACCATGCACAAAACTCAAGTTCAAATGGATCAAAGACCTCAAACACACTGAACCTTATAGAAGAGAAAGTGGGAAGTACACTTGAACGCATTGGCACAGGAGACCATTTCCTAAATATAGCCCCCAGTAGCACAGACACTGAGAGAAACAATTAATAAATGGGACCTCCTGAAACTGAAAAGCTTCTGTAAAGCAAAGGACACGGTCAACAAGACAAAATGGCAGCCTGCAGAATGGGAAAAGATCTTTATCAACCCCACATCAGACAGAGGTCTGATCTCTAAAATATACAAAGAACTCAAGAAATTGGTCATCAAAAGAACAAATAACCCAATTAAAAAATGGAGTACAGACCTAAACAGAGAACTCTCAACAAAGGAATCTAAAATGGCCAAAAGACACTTAAGGAAATGTTCAGCATCCTTAATCATCAGAGAAATGCAAATCAAAACAACTCTGAGATTCTATCTTACACCTGTCAGAATGGCCAAGATCAAAAAACATTGATGACAACTTATCCTGGAGAGGTTTTGGGGTAAAGGGAACACTCCTCTATTGCTGGTGTGAGTACAAGCTGGTACAACCCCTTTGAATATCAGTATGGCAATTTCTCAGAAAATTAGGAAACAACCTTCCTCAAGACCCAGCAATACCACTTTGGGTATATACCCAAAGGATGCTCAATTGTGCCACAAAGGCATGTGCTCAACTATGTTCATAGCAGCATTGTTTGTCATTGCCAGAACCTGGAAACAACCTAAGTGCCCCTTGACCAAAGAATGGATAAGGAAAATGTGGTACATTTACACAATGGAGTACTACACAGCAGAGAAAAATAATGACATCTTGAAATTTTCAGGCAAATGGATGGAGCTAGAAAACATCATATTGAGTGAGGTAACCCAGACCCAGAAAGACAAATATCATATGTACTCACTCATAAGTAAGGTTTTTAAACATAAAGCAAAGAAAACCAGCCTACAAATCACAATCCCAGAGAACCTAGACAACAATGAGGACCCTAAGAGAGGCATACATGGATCTAATCTACATGGGAAGTAGAAAAAGCCAAGATCTCCTGAGTAAATTGGGAGCATGGGGACCATGGGAGAGGGTTGAAGGGGAGGGTAGACGAAGGGAGGGGAGCAGAGAAAAATGTATAGCTCAATAAAATAAAATAAAAAGAAATGGAGTGTTGGGATTACAGAGGACCTTGTTCGGTCCCTGGGCTCTCTGGATCACTGCATGGCAGTCACCTTCACCCCCACCTTCAATCTTCTCATCTCCAATCTATCCCACCTCGGGGAGGTGATTATTGCCTGAATGGGGGACAATAAGGTGTAATTTTCCCAGCAGAGGCAGGAGTTGAATCAGCCCCCTGTCTCCTGACTCCTAATCAAGGAATTAGGCTTTATGCAAACCGGGTTCTCCCTTCTTCATCTGTGTATAATTATGGGATGGTTATTTTTTCCTCCCCTGCTGTGGCCATTCACTAGCTCTTTACTTTCAACAACAAGGCCCTTAGGGAAGGCACCAGAGGGGTCATTAGCAAGCCCCGGGAGACAGTACCCTGTCTTCTCAGGATACCCACAAAGGACAAGACCCATTCTGCTCTGGGTCCGTCAAATGGAAGGGATCCCCTTGGAAATAACTGAAATACAGGTTCTGGGCTCTCCGAGAACTGTCTCCCCTTGTTTTCTCAGTGGGACTGGGTCACAGTCCCTATTTTGTTTCCTGCGTGGATATTTACTAACTCCAAGACATCTACAAAGATCACAAGTAACTTTAGTGTCAAACACGTCATACCACCCACGTAAATTCTTTGCTATAGTACTCACAGCCGTCCTAACAGCAGGGTTTTCATTTCCCATGTACAGATGGGAAACCCAAGGCCCAGAGAGAGGATAGTCTGCCAAGACAGCCGGCTGTAATTTAGTATGGCCACCACGACCCAGGTCCCTCTGGCTCCTAAATTTAAACCTATCATCCCGCCATCCCCGGCTTCAAGCAGAGAAAGTATGGTGCCGTGAGCTGCTTCCTGCCATGAGATGTGGACTTGGCATTGACAGATGTCTTCCGGAAACACACACAGCTGTCTGGGGGAGGCAACAGCTGTCCCTTCATTTGCCACTGTACACAGACACACGCATTAAAACACCCAAGGAAAAGGTCCCTGGCTCTCAAACACCAGAGTAAATCATGTTTTAATCAAAGAAAAGAGCCTACAATCTTTTCCGGTAAAAACAGTGTTCGTTTCTGTTGGCGGTAAGAGAATGGTCTAAGCCAGACACATACATGCATGTACATGCCTACATGCACATACACACACATATGTATTCGTATGTCATTGTTTATAACATTTTCACATGCATCATGGCATGTCATGTGTGTGTGTGTGTGTGTGTGTGTGTGTGTGTGTGTGTGTGAAGTAGATGCCACATTTGTGCAGGTGTTGACAGAAGCTGGAAGGTATTGGACTCCCTGGACCTGGAGTTACAGGTAATGATAAGCTGTCAGATATGAGTGCTGGGAACCAAACCTGGATCTTCTTGAAGAACAGCAAACGTGCTTGACCACTGAGCTCTCTCTCCAGCGCCCCCCCATGGACATTAAAAAAAAGACAAACTAAAATGTTTTCATTCATTCAAATTAGTCAGTCAGAGACTCAGGCAGTCAGCCATTCATTCATTCATTCATTCACTCAGTCATTATTCGTTAGCTAGTCAGCCATTCATTCAGCTAGTCAGTCTTCGTCTCAACAAGCATTTGCCATCCACACACCCAGCATAACAGGATCTCACTAAGTTGCTCAGGTTAGGTTTGAACTCACTCTGTAGCTCAAAAAAAGTCCTAGCAATGCTTACGCCTCTGCCTTCTGAGTAGCAGGGATTATAGGCCTCTGCTGTCAGACCCGGCTCTGTAACATAATTAACAAAAACCCAGAGACAGATATTGGGATTCAACCTGAAGGTCAGAAAAGCCAAACAGCCAGCCATTGGCTTTTACCTCTACCTCAGTCCGAAACGGCGATCCTGCCTCCAGGGTTCTCAGAATGAGACTGTGTGTGAGAGCTGTCTCCTCCTGTCTTATATTCCTCTCTAGGGCTGGGATTAAAGGCGTGCAGTACTGCCTGGTTTCTATGGCAAACTAGTGTGTTTACTGGGATTAAAGCTGCTTGTCACCACTACCTGATCTGTAAGGCTGACTAGGACGGCTGTTTTACTCTCTGACCTTCAAGCAAGCTTTATTTATTAAAATACAAATGAAATAGCACTGCACGAGTCCTTTATTAAATGAAGCCAGTAAGCTTAGGCCCCATGCTAGTGGAGTTGGGGTGATTTACAAGATTCCTAAGCCTATGAGGTTGATAGTGATATCATCTCTACCCCATAATTTTGATGGAGGAGGGTCATCTGTCTATGTGGTACTTTCATTGGTTAATAAAGAAACTGCCTTGGTCCTTTAATAGGACAGAAAATTAGGCAGGCGGAGTAGACAGAACAGAATTGTGGGAGAAAGAAAGCAGAGTCAGGCAGATGCCTCAGTCAGTTGCCATAGCTCTCCTCTCCGAGGTGGATGCAGGTTAAGAATCTTTCCGGTAAGCCACCACCTTGTGGTGCTACATAGATTACTAAGTATGTATTAAAGCAAGAGGTGAGAATTAGCCAATAAGAGGCTGAAACTAATGGGCCAGGCAGTGTTTCAAAGAATACAGTTTCTGTGTAATTATTTCACGTAAAGCTAGCTGGGAGCCAGGCCACAGCCCGCAGCTCCATCTACATAATTTAGTTAAAGAAATGGATACTTCAGCAGGGCCCATCCTGGGGTTCAATGGATAAGGGTGCTTGCCACCAAGTCTGACAACTGGAGTTCAATCCCTGAGACCCACATGGTAGAAGGAAAGAATTGACTCTTGCAAATTGTCCTCTGACCTCCACATGTACTCTGTGTCATGTGTGTGCGCACACACACATGTGCACGCACATGGGAAAAACACAAAGTGGGAGGGGAATACATTTTTGAAAGGCCACCAGGTGCAAAGAGGGGCAGGGTAACTGGTGTGAGCAAAATTCAGAGACCCTACTTCAGTGATGGGGAGACAGAGGCCTCCCCTTCATACCTCCCTTCTCTTCTTCTCTCCTCTTGGCCCCACAGCCAAAGCTGTACTCTCTCTGCTTTAAAAAAACATCCAAGCTGCTGGGAGCCTACCCAGTGCCACCTTGTGAGTCCAGCGTTTCGAGGGGCAAGCTTCCAAACAGGGCAATAATCGTCCCATTAAAATTAATGTCCATGAAGTGAGCCGTTAAAAGCGTGGAGATTAAAAGGGAGGGGGGATTGTTCAATTTAAATCCAAAGGGCTTTTTAAATAGACACTGTATCTTCAATCTTGGACCACTACACTTGGGCAGTGGTTCAGCTGCCCTTCGTGGGGATGGCTGGGATTAGGGAGTGGGAGTCCCAGGAGATGGGGAAGTGGTTCTGGCCAGAAGCAGAGGGGACCGAGGTTTATTTGGGCCCAGTGCATGCCAGGCACTTGGCACACAGTTCTTTCATTTAGTCTGGGCCCTGGTCCTGGGAGGGAGGCATTATCAGTCTCACCGTGGCTAAGGCTTGGTGCCTGCTACTGGGTGCCCTAGTTCAGGGCCAGCCTTTGCTTTGTAGTAACCCCTATCTTGGGCAAGAGGCCTCATGGACCGGGGCCTTGGCTTCCTCGTCTTAGAAACAGGGCAGCGACAGAGTGTTTGTAGGAGCATAAGCCAGGACGCTGGTGAGCTTGCTGCCATGGAAGGGATTGGGCAGCGTGGGCGACTGTTAGGGAAGATGAACTGAGATTGCCGGAGGTGAGTCGGGGTCACCAAGAGCACACAGCATGGCTGTGCCAGGCTCTGAGAGTCAGTTCATCAAGCTGAGCATGTCACGGCACACTGGTCACCCCGGCACTCAGGAGGATGAGGCAGGAGCATGTCCAGTTAAATGTCAGTCTGGACCACATAGCAGGACTTACGTGAAACAAAACAACAAACGATAACAACAACAACAAACAACAAAATCACAAAAAGGTGAGTACATAGTTTTATGTCTTCTGGTTTGGATTTGTTTTTCAGCACTTACATTTACTTATTTATCTCTTTATTTTATGTGCGTGCATACACACAGCACAGTATGCCTCTGGCGATCAGAGGACATACTGTGGATATCAGTTTTCTCTTTGGATCACATGAATTCACAGGACTGAAAGGCCATGTGGTCATTCCTGACTTTGGGTTCTCCCTCTGTAGCCCTGGCTGGCCTGGAACCACTATGTGGACCTGGTTGGCTCTGAACTTGTGACTCCCCTGCCTCTGTAATGCTGAGACTGGAGGATGACGGTCAGGAGCTACTGCACCAAGTTCAAGGTCATGAGAAATCTTTCCCAAGGGACCAAAGGCCTCGCCAGGCCTTGACAATACTCTGCAGGTCTGAAGGGGTGATGGGAAGTTTCTCTAAGGCTCTAAAATCACTGGCTTGGAGGCACCTCCCTGCTCCTCCTCTAGTGGATTTGACATGGGAGGGGCGGATCTTCCTGACACCCTAAGGAGTCCCAAGAGCTCCCTAGCTAGTCCAAACCCTCCCCAGCGGAATTTCCAGGTTGGTGCAGAACTAGATTGGTCTTGGGGTTAGGTCACCTCACTAGGGGACAACCTATTGCCTTACAAGGTCCACTACCAACTATAACCTCATTAGGAAAGATAATGTTCACAAAGCAAGCAGGCAATAAGAACTTCTCTCTATAACAGTCCCGGAGCGGGAAGGGGAAAGGGTTCTAGAGAGCAAGGGCGACTCATGGGAGTGGGAGTCCAACCCTTCCAGTCCCGGTCCCCCCACCCCCACCTTCCAGGTTTCAGGCTCTCACCCCGTGGTGTGCTTAGGTCAGGTCACCAGAAGTGGGTGTGAACGCATGTCAGGAGTATGTGCACCGACCCAAAAGCTGACAGGTGCCTCGAAACTGGGCATGTCGGCTAGAATCCCCCAGCCTCCCGTCACCCAAACCACACAACAGTCCGGGAATCTTTTCTAATAACAGCCGAACTCGCTCGGAGCGCCATTCCCAGTGTACACCGAGCTGGCTTCGGAGGCTGCGTCCGAGCTAGAGCCGCCCGCAACCCGAGAAGCGAGACAGTGGACGCCTCGGGCCAGCATCCTCAAGCCCCGCGTCCCCGCCTGTCCCCGCCCTACCGGCGTCGCGAGGGTTAAAAGTTACCTCTCGGCTTCTTCTCCTGCACCCCCCCCCCCCCGGCCGGATGATGTAACCCCCTCCCCGCGCCCTCCCCGCCCCCTCCACCATGTGACACTTTAATTAATAATAGCGCCGTCAGCACAACAAACGCGCGGCGCAGGGCGAAACTTGGGGTCCGGGGAGGCTCCTCCGCACGCCATGTGCCCGTGTCCCCGGCATCGCGGCCGCGGGCCTCCGGCCGTGTGCGGTTGCGGCGACGCTCGCCCCGGGCTGCGCTGGGCGGCGGCGCAGGTGACCGCGTTGAGGCTGCAGGCGCTGGGCGACGAGCTGCACCGACGCGCCATGCGGCGCCGCGCACGGCCCCGGGACCCGCTGCCTGCGCTGCTGCCCGCGCTCCGCGCCCGCTGGCCCTGGCTGTGCGCGGCCGCGCAGGTGGCGGCGCTGGCGGCCTGGCTGCTCGGCAGGCGGAGCGCGTAGGCGGCGCGCGCAGGGCCTTCTTGATAGGGGTACCGGAGCCGAGACCCAGCCCGGACCGAGCAACAGGTACGCGGACCAGCGGGCGAGCTGGGGAGCTGGCGGGAGAGCGAGAGAGCGCGACGGCGGGAGGCAGGGCTCCACGGCGGGGAGCAGCTCGCTCCTCCTCACTTGCCCAGTCCCTCTCAGCCCAGACACTGCTACGCTCCGCTTCCCACCCGTTCCTTTCTCTCTCTCTCTCTCTCTCTCTCTCTCTCTCTCTCTCTCTCTCTCTCTCTCTCTCTCTCTTTCTCACACACACACACACACACACACACACACACACACACACACACACACACACACACATATCTGGCTTCACTCTCTCCTTTCCTGTCTATCTTCTCCTTCTTTTTCTACCTTATCCTGTCTTCTCTTTTTTTCAGTCTGTTTTCTTTCTCCTCTCTCCCCCTCCTCTGTTGTATCCTCTCTCCCCTCCCCTCTCCTCTCCCTCTCTCGTCTTCAGACACTCCTCCTCCCCCTCTCTCCCTCCTCTGTTGTATCTCCACTCCCCTCTCACTCCTTCCTCTCCATTCTTTCCTCTCCCTTTCATCTCCCCTCCTCTCTCCTCCCTCCCTATTCTCTCTCCTTCTCTCCTCTGCGGCTAGTGGCTTTAGAAGCCAGGACCGTCGTCACCAGCCCCAGTAAACACGCTCAGAGTTATCACACTGGTCGTAGCTAAAACCCTCTTCCTAATTATGCACCTAGAGTCCCTTAGTCCCATCCAAGCCACCAGCCATTCCAGGCTTGACCACGTCTCCATACCTGCGCTCTTAACTCCCTTCTCCCCACGTGTCCTGTCTGCAGTTTGTGAATCCCCATTCTCTGTGACGACCCCCGCTCCCCTCCCATGGAAGTTTCTCACTGGCTGGGTGGTGGTCCTCGATCCCCAAGGCTGGCGCACTTCAGCGTCCCATTTCCCCGGTAACTTTGTGGCTCCTTTTACCGCAAGATGTCGCGGTTTACAGCTTGGCCTCCCGTCACCTCCAGTGTGAAGTGTGAGGTGTAGGAGCCTGCTGTGTGCTCTAGGTGGTCACAAGGTGCTGAGCGGAGCGTCTCACGTTTGGTGACTGTAAGTGGGTCTTTGGTAGGGGGACCTGCGTGCCAGGCGTTGTGTTAGGCTAGTTTGGGGGAAGAAATGTCAGGGTTACCTTCCTACGTTCTTGAGTAGAGACACTTCAGAGAACGGGAGGTGTGGACGACTAGGTTGACCTTTGAGAGGTGGGTCGGGAGGCTAAGATCACAGATGAGGTAACCAGAGACCCGGAGACGTCGCACTGATCCCAGCCCAGCCCCGCGAGCGCGCAGACACCTTGGAAAGCTGGCGAGGCGCCTCAGGGAGAGGCGGCAGCCGGAGCGTGGGGGGTGGCAGCGCCCGGGGAGCTGCGGGGGTGAGCGGGGTGTGAGCCGGGAGCGCGGGCGACAGATGTCGCGTGGGCTCGCGCAGCCCGGGCGCTGGCGAAGAGAAGTGTCGCTTCGGGGTGCCCTGAACCCGATTCTCCGTTTCTGGAGGTCCCATGCGCTTCTCCCCGCTGTCCCTCCTTTCAAAAGTACTGCTGCTGCAGAATCCTGGGGGTGGGACCAATATTTTTGAGAAGAGATGGCAGTGCATGGGTCAGTAGGAAGGGAAGGAAGGCTAGTAGTGAGGGACCTGGGACGTGGATTCTGGCGTCGTGGGGTACAGGAGAGAAGCCAGAAGTGCTCTGTTACCACCCAGGAGGTCGAAGACCAGGGCTGGAGCGTGTGCCCGTACAGGTGTGCATGCCTGTCGGGAGCTGGGGTGCTTAGGGACGCCGAAAAAGAGGCGGCGGTCTAGGTGGATCCGTTACTCCAGTCTGCGCCCTGACGAGGGTGAGAAGTTGGGACACTGGAGCCCAAATGGCAGGGTGGTGGTGGAGATGATTTCTTGGTTCGGTGTGGATGCCCGCTGCAGAAGCGGCAGCCCAAGTCACCTCAGAACTTACCTTCTTTCTACCCTAGTCTGATTCTGTCCCAGAGGAAGCGCCATGCTGTGCCCTGACTCAGGGACCCCAAAACACATTCCAGTTCCCGGGTTCTCCTGCCTGCTGCACCCCCCACAACAGCCACACCCATCAGGGTTCTCACCTCTCTGGTGCTCCTGACTCTGGAAGTACCAGTGTTTTCCCTTGCACTGCCTGAAGCCCATGCTGGGGTCCCCCCTTGGCCTCACCACCTCCTCCCATGACAAGAGGACCAAGCCCATCATTTCCCAGTCTGCCCAAGTTGACTAGAGCAAGGAAAATCAGTCAAGAGAGTAATTGGTTGAATTCTCTGTACTGGCTGTGGGGCGTTCTCCGCTTTACTCAGCTCGGGTGATGGGAATGCTCATGCCTACCTTGTGTATCTGGGCGAGGGTATTGGGCTGGGGGACACCACTCCTAATCTTTCAGGAGCTTAGCTTTAAAAAGCAGGGTGTGTGGTACCCACAAATTTGTTCTGAGCCCCAGTTGTGAGCCAGTAACATTTATTTCCTCAAAGTTACCAATAAGAGGAAAGAAGGAAGGGAGGAAGGAAGGAAGGAAGGAAGGAAGGAAGGAAGGAGACTCAGTTTTTCTGTATGTGAAATGGGGACCATAATAGCTTACAACACAGGGAAACGTTATGTGGTTTGGATGAACAGTGTCCCCTGCTTCCAGGCTGCTGTGTATCTCAGTGATGGGTCATGGAGCATGCGCTTAACATGGATTCAACCCTGGCGGCAAAGTAACAATGACAACAACAAAGTGGCCTCTGACGTGTGCGACCGTGACTCTTGCTGAGCATTAACAGCTGGCTCTCTTTCCAACACGGGCCACGTCCTATCATGTTCATTGCTGGTGAACTGTACCACCCTTTGGGAAATTTTTATTTTTTATTCTATTTATTCATTGTTTGTGGGCATACACGTGCCAGGCCACAAGGTCAGACGTCAGAGGTCGACTTGCGGGTGTCAGTTCTCTTCTGTGTCCGAGATATCAAACTCAAGTCGGCAGGCTGGGCTGGTGATGTCTTCACCCACTGAGCCCTCTGCCACACCCCTAGCAGGTCTTGGGACATCAGCTCAGGACAGAGTATGATGATAGAACATACAAGGCAGTGAGACCGGGAGCCTGCTCAGTGGTGAAGTGTTTGCTGTGTGAGCATGAGGACCTGTGTTTGGATCCCCCTGTGTGTGTGTGTGTGTGTGTGTGTGTACAAACCCTGTGGGGCCGCGTGAAGATGTAATCCCAGCTCTAGGGGGAGGGTGGAGTGAAGGTAGAGGCAGGTGATCCTGGCCAGCCAGCCTAGCAACGGGGGGGGGGGGGGTGCAACTGAACCCAAAAAGGTGGAGAGTAGTAAAGACACCTAACCTCCACTGACCTCCACCCCTGGCCTCTGCTTGTGCACACATGGGTAAGTTTATCCGAGTTTGCATGTATAGGGGTAGGTTTAGGAACCAGAAGGACTGGGAATGTGGCTCAGTGCTCAAGGGTTTGCTCAGCACGCAGGACGTCCTGGGTTCCACTCCTAGCATGGGAGTGGGGTACCTGGCTTTTGTGGGCAGTGTGACTTCAGGTAAGAGCTGCAGCAGCCAGTAAAGAACAAGGATGGCCATCCCCTGTCCTCTTTCCGGGAAGCTGGGAGGTGCTATGGTAGCTATTTAAGGGTGGCCAGTGCTGGGCCTGGCTCTCAATTCACTCAGCTTGAAAGTGTCATGGTCATTCTTAACACTGCCAGGTGGGAAAGCTGCTCTGAGGTGGATGGAGAACATTTACCTGAGTCTTTGTAAAGCATGAGGTGCCGCTGGAGCTTCCAGTTTGAAGTGATGGCCACCTCTTCCCCTGGCCTGGGGGCTGCAGTGAAGGAGAGGACCTGGTAAAGTAGAGGTGGGAGGGTGCACCTAGGGGGCTGGCGAGGCCCCGAGGAAGAGGGTGAGGTAACCCAGTCAAGGCCCAAAGACACCGGAGAGAAACAAAAGAGACTGTGTGGTGAGTGGGGAGGGAGGGAGGGCGCTGGGCGCTGCGTGCCTCTAGAGGGGGAAGGGAGGGGAAAGAGAAAATGGGGCCCTGGAATCTGTCTTTAAGAGGGGAACCAGGGGAGGGCAGCAGACTCCTGCTTTGGGACTAGAAGAGGAGGAAAAAGGAGACTGTGGGCCCCGGAAGCAAAGCGGTCAGCTACAAGGAAGATAATGAGGATGCTTTAAGGGATTAATGCTGGGCTGGTTGACCAGCTAGACAGGGCAGTTTGGGAATTAAGTGGTTAAATATGGAGGTGCCTCCCAGCATTCACTAGGATTAGAGGTCAGCTCACCGGAGCCCCAGGCTCTTACTTGGCAGGGGAGGGAGACAGTTGCTGCAGGCGACAGCTGTTAAGGATGAACTCCGGGAAGGGGCCAGATGTGCAGGACAGCAGCAGCCTTCTGGCCACACGGTCCGTGTCTGAAACCTTCGCTTGCCTAGTGCGAGGGCCACGCGTGTACAAGTGCCAGAATTAGCCATGGACTTAGAAGCGCTTCACTGGATAATTAAAGATGCCCCAGATGCAGCCAGGGGGATCCAGCCTTCCCACCACTAGGTTTTAAAAAGCCAGACTCCTTGGGAGGTAGGAAGGGACTCTGCTTTGTCTCCCTCCGCTCATCACTAATGTTTGTGTGACCCAGCACCGTTCAGCCTCCAGAGACTTACCGGTCCCTGCTGTACAGCTATGCGCTGGGGAAACACATCCATACCGAAGGAGGCAATCTATTTGTTTTTTTCCCACAGCCCCTTTCTCTGATTTTCTACCACTATGCACGTTTGTATCAGTAGAATTCTGTGGTGCTGGGGATGGAATCCAGAGCCTCGGCTGTACCAGGCACCTGCTCTATCCATTCCTGAATAAGTGATCACTTCATGCCTGCTGTATGCTAGGTACTGTGGGCACAGAAAGGGCCAAGAACCGGAAATCCCGACGTCATGGAAACCGTATTCTATATATTAAAAAAAGTTTGCATGTGTGCACACAGTGTTTGTGTGCTTATATGTATGTTCACATGTGTGTGTGTGTGTGTGTGTGTGTGTATGTGTGTCCACAGCCTAGGTGTAGAGGTCAGAGACCAACCTGCTGGAATCAGTTCTCTCCTGGGGATCAAACTCCGGGCCTCTAGCTTCGTGACAAGCACCTTTACCCGCTAAGCCATTTCGCTGGCCCACCCTTGTGATACTTCAGGGTTGACTAGACCTGCAGCCTGTGCCTTTCCTCATCTGTGTTCCCTACCCACCGCTGTTGGCTGTCCAGGTGTTTGTGGCATGGTGAGGAACACCCAGTGGCCCTGCTCTGTACAGACCGAACTTTAGAATAGCCATGTTTTTAAGAGGAGAACTCTGGTAGGGAAGTGCTTGTCACCATTTGTGTATTAACCTTTTTGTTTTGTTTTGTTTTGTTTTCCAAGATAGGGTTTCTCTGTGTAGCCCTGGCTGTCCTGAAACTCACTCTGCAGACCAGGCTGGCCTTGCACTCACAGAGATCTACCTGCCTCTGCCTCCCCTAGTGCTGGGATTAAAGGCTTGCGCCACCACCACCGCCTGGCAGAATTTGTGTATGACAGAGACTGTTTAGAAAATGAAAGCTCATGGTAAAGACTCAAAGGAACCTTCTAGATTCTAGGTCTAGAAGACATGAGTATGTGCCCAGAATCTAGACACACACTGTCATTCACTCGGCCTCTTACCACTCTCCTTCTTCTGTGAGAAGATGTAGCCTAGATACATCACTGCCTGTCAGCTTGACTCTGGAGCTGGCTGCTCCCATCCCTAGCTGAATCTTTCTATTTGTCTGTCTGTCTTTTTGAGTCAGAGTCTCATTGTGTAACCCTGGCTAGCATGCAACTCTCTATATAGACCACACTGGCTTTAAACTCCTAGAGATCTGCCTGTCTCTGCTGCCCAGGGCTTGCCTTCCTCTGGAATGTTCTTCATGATCTATACCTCTTGTCAATAAGGAGTGCAGATAACTCCAAGTCTTGGCCACCTCCCTAAAGTCATGGAGTGTTTCCCGGGGTACTCATGTCTATCATTACAGTCTTGGCTGTGGTGCTTGGGACTTAATGAACCATGCAGGGTGCTATTGTGTTAGCAATAGGAAAATGGTTTTTAGTGGAGTGACTTCTGATCTTTAGTGGGGACAATGTGAGCCCAATGAAATGGATTCCAGAAGAACTGGCCATTTTGAAAGCCAGCCCAGATTTAAAATACAGCCTATAGTGGGTGGAGATACAGCTCAGCGAATGGAGGGTTTACTACCCAAACCAGAGGACCTGTGTTTGAATCCCATATAAAAGCCAGGCTTTGCACAAATGCCAGAAATCTCAGAGCTGGGGAGGCAGAGACAGGCAGATCTCTAGAGCTCACTGACCACCCAGACAAACTGGCAACTCAGTCAGGTTCAGTGAGACCTTGTCTCAAAAAACTAAGGTGGAGAGGAAGTGAAGACACCTGACATTGACCTCTCTGGCCTCATAAATACACAATACCCACACAAAGACACACACACATACATACATACACACACACACACACACACACACACACACAAACACACACACACCAAACAAACAGAAAAACGAAAGAAATGCTGCCTTTTGGCAGACCATGGGACTTACTTATTAATTCTGACTTCACCGTTAAGAATATTGACCCGAGCAGGGCAGTGGTGGCGCACGCCTTTAATCCCAGCACTCGGGAGGCAGAGGCAGGCGGATCTCTGTGAGTTCGAGACCAGCCTGGTCTACAAGAGCTAGCTCCAGGACAGGCTCTAAAAAGCTGGCAGAGAAACCCTGTCTCGATTAAAAAAAAAAAAAAAAAAAAAAAGAATATTGACCTGTATTTCGTGCCTGAGAGAGAGCAGCTGGGGGACATGAATCCTGGAGTCAGAGTGACTTCAGATAAAGCCCCTACCTGCCATTTACCAGCTGTGTGGCCCTGAGCACATCCGTTTGCCTTCCAGGGTGCTCCTCTGTAAACTGGAATCACAATGACACCTGCACCCATGGGTCCTGTCACCCAAGCTGTGAGACCCCACCCTGTGTGTCTGGTGTCAGGAGAAAGGCTGATCTAAGCTGCTGTGCATGGCCTGGCATCGATGTGCCTTGGAGATGGACAGTTTGGGGTTCCGTGCTGCTTTCCTTTGGGGTCAGAGGTCAGCCTGTGTGCCACATTCATGGTGTGGGAGAGAACACTAAGGACTTCGTTTTTTTTGTTTTTTTGTTTTTCAAGACAGTGTTTCTCGGTGCAACAGTCTTGCCTATCCTGGAACTCTTTGTAGACCAGGTTGGCTTTGAACTCACTGAGATCCGCCTGCCTCTGCTTTCTGAGCACTGGGATTAAAGGCGTGAGCCACCACCGACCTGCTGACTTTATTGATGCTCAGTTTAAAGCAGCTGCTATTGCTTTCCTCTCCCCTATCTGTGACTCAGGAGCCTGCTGAAGTCACCAGGTCTAAGCTGAGCTAGTGCCTGCATGGTCAGTGCCCTGGTCATGCTCTCAGGATGGCTTATGCTGGCTCCAAACTCCTCATAATGGAGCAGGCAAGCATGGGCATTCATCCCTTACCATATCCTGCACCAACACTGCATAGAACAGAAAATGGATGTGGGGAACCAGCAAGTCCCTGGAAATGACACAATAAGCCCAATGGATGTCATCCTCAATGAGAGGAGCCATTGTCTTGATCAGTTCTCAAAAGATACCTCTCCCCCAATATCAGCTTTCTAGAAACATCCAGACCGGAACAGGATATTAGATACCATCCAATCCAACTCCTGTATCTTGAAGATGGGGAAAGTGAGGCCCAGAGGAAACCCCTAGTGGTAAAACGTGGTTAGCTTAAAAGCCAGCTTGCTGTTCCTCAGAGTGTGGGTTGAGTGTGTGTGACCTCCACCAGGAAGGGGAACACAGCCTCAGTTTGCGACCTCCACAGTGAACACAACCTCAGTTTTGATTTAGGATTTCCCTGAAGCCCTTATGAAGCAGGTGTTCGCCTCCAGTTTTTCTTGAAAATATGGAAAGTTTTAGCAACATTCTCTATGCCCACGTGACAGTAAGACCCCTGTATGTGGGTTAAAAACCCATCAATACCACAGCTCATCCTGGCTTACCAAAGGAGGCTCAATAAGTTTCAGTGCATACCTGTGGGATCCTCCCTAGTAGGCCTCCTTCCACCTAGAAGTTCCTCCTCCCTCCATCTGGAAGCCTTCCCTCCAGCCCACACACACCTGTGCAGGTCCCACTTTAAGTGCCTGAGCTCATCCATTGAGATCTTCCCCCTGTGAGCACTGGAAGATGGGCATCAGCCTTTTCAATGGCTGCACTCCATTCCTTTGTGTGCACGAACCACCGCTTGCGTATCTAGTCACCTTCTCAGTGAACATCCACCCTGTCCACTTAGTAACCGTAGAAACCAGCTCGCGGTGAACATTTTTGTTTGAACACCTTCCAGGCAAAATGTGTAGTTCTCAGAGGTGACACTATTGCGCCACAGCGAGTCCATATTATAACACCAAGCACATACACGCACAGTCATCCCGACATCGGTCAGTCCCTGTGGGTCCCTGTTGGGCTTGGTGGCACACAGCTGTAGTCTATGCTCAGGAGTATGAGGCAGGAGGATGGCTTAAGACAGGAGTCTGAGGCTAGCCTGAACAGCTCAACAAGAGAAAAGAGGGGCTGGAGAGATGGCTCAGTGGTTAAGAGCATTGCCTGCTCTTCCAAAGGTCCTGAGTTCAATTCCCAGCAACCACATGGTGGCTCACAACCATCTGTAATGGGGTCTGGTGCCCTCTTTTGGCTTACAGGCATACACACAGACAGAATATTGTATACATAATAAATAAATATTTAAAAAAAAGAAAGAAAGAAAATGTTGGGTGGTGGTGGCGCACGCCGTTAATTCCAGCACTCGGGAAGCAGAGGCAGGCAAATCTCTGTGAGTTCAAAGCCAGCCCTGGTCTACAGAGCGAGTTCCAGGACAGTCAGGGCTACACAGAGAAACCCAGTCTTGAAAAAACCAAAAACAAACAAACAACAAAGAAAAAGAAGGAAAGAACAAAAAGACAGTGTTGGTAAATGCACATTAAAGATCCCAGGCAGAATTAACTCTAGTGCCTGTCCGGGCAGGGGAGATTCGAAACTTACAGCATCTGTCCTCTGCCAAATCACACACACATGTATTAGACCATACTTGTTACCTAGCTGGGCAATTTGAGCACCCCTAATCTGAAAATATGAATTTTAAAACATGTGTGTGTGTGTAAGTTCATCTGTGTGCACATGGCTCTAGGCTAATGTTGGGTGTCTTCCTCCATCTCTCCATCTCCTCAGGTACAGAAGCATACACTTGAACCCAGAACTCCCCAGCTCCTGCTAGTCTGGTTGGCCAGCTTGCTCTGGGGATCCCATCTCTGCCTAAGCTTAAGAAATACAATTAGAGTTCCATACTCCTTTGGCTTTTTAATTTTAAACAAAATTAAATATTTTTAACATGTTTACTATTTTTATGTGTATGGGTGTTTTACCTGCATGTATGTCTGTCTATGCATCATTCACAGGCAGTACCCAAGGGTTCACGATTGTTGTGAGCTGCCAAGTGGGAGCTGAGAATTGAAAATGGGTTCTCTAGAAGAGCAACAATTGCTCTGAACCACTGAGACTTCTCTCCAACTCCCACACTCCCCAAACCACTTCAATACCAAGCATTTCAGATAAAGAATACTGGTGTGTGTGTGTGTGCGCGCGCACACGCGCGTGTGTGTCTACAAATATACTTGCTAAAGAAGAAAGGGACCTTTCTCCTGTTTAACCTACCACTCTTCCAATTCAGACCCACATCATTGTCTCGGTATGTTTCCTTTTTGTGGTGTTGGGGATGGAAGACAGGGCCTAACTATTCCAGTGAGCCCAACTCAACTCTAGTATCATTGAGTTTTTGTCTGTCTTCTGTCTTATCTATGTTTTCTTTTTCGAGACAAGATTCGGCTGGCATGGAAGTCACAGAGACCCACCGGCCTCTGCCTCCTGAGTGTTGGGGTCAAAGGTGTGTGCCGCCAGGCTCCACCTCACTTTCTATCTTTCTAATCCACATGCAGTTTATTTAGTTTGCCAATCCATCCTCCTTATGGGGAACACTTGAGTCCTTTCAAGTGGCTGCTGACGTCACAGATCAAGCTGGAAGTGGGTCTTTGGGCACATTTGTGAGATTTGTTCAGCAATTGAGAGATGCAACCCTCAACAAAAACAAACAAACAAACAAGCAACAACAATGCACACCCAGGCCAGCCCTGACTGTGGGACTTGGTCACACGGAGGCTGCAGTGTGAGGGACACATTAGCGGTTCACATGCTTGTTTGTGGGGCTCATATCTGTGGATATCACTCAGTAAACAGTGCTTCAGCGGGTCCTAGTGCTGGTCCCTTTGGCAGCTGCAGGAATGTGGCTTGGATTCATCCCCCAAAGCTGAGCGTTTAAAAGGCTTGTTTTTACTCTGCTGTGCTACCTCAAGGTGGTAGAGCCTTTAAGATCTGGTGCAAAGTCTTTCAGTCACAGGAGGTGTACCCTGGAGGATATTGGGACCCCGGGTGTCAGCATGAGGAGGGCAGCTTTGCAGTATCCCACGTTGCAGCCTCAAAGGAATAAAGTCAACCTTCTCTCTTGACCATCACCTCTGGTATTTTGTTACAGCAACGGAAAGCTGACTGACAAACCCAGGAAACTTTTAGATTCTTTCCATGCTCAGTGATTTACAGGTAGGACAGGCACGTTGCTGGCTACCTAGAAAGAAAACTGCCTTCTTTGGGGATCAAAGGGGATGACAGTTTGGGGAGCCATGGTTGTCTTCCCTTCGCCAGCTGCATTCAGCTAACATCCGAGGCAACCCCAGTTCCTGGCGCTTTCCAGTGTGGAGTCCTCTGGCTGCTCCAGTTCACTTTAATGATCCCTTCTATAGATGGGAAGACCATGCTTGTGTCTCCAGGCTCAGAAGCTGATCAAGAACCCTTTTCTGGGGAAGACTACAGCCCAAGGGGGAAGCCTACTGTTACTGTTTCTCTAAATAGCCACATTATCAAACTGCCCTCTAAATACTCGAGTTTATACCAACGGATTGGTGCTGCCTCTGGCCCTCATCAGAGAATCTTCTCACTATAGCAGGCGGGGTTGACTGGAGCTAGTTTTTGATATTTGGGACATGTGCTTGCTCACTTGTTGGCTAGCTCTGTTTCTTCCCACATGCCCAGACTTGAGAGCCTCATTGTACCCTGGCTAGGGCCTTGGAATCCCACCCTCAGTAGGGCTCTCTCTCAGGCGGCTATGTGCTGCCTCTGCTTGGGCTGCCATAGCCCATGTTTCCCCGGATCTTTGAGAGAGATTATGAACTTCTTCCCGTCTGCTCCTGGTGGCTCCAGAATGTCCCATGAGCAAGGGGCTCAGCAGTGGCTCATAGCACACAGCACTGGGGTGTGCGTGGGTATGAAAGAATGAGTTAGAAAACTAGATTGTCCCCAACTCTGTCTGGAATAGGGGGGATGGAGGTGTGAGCAGAGTAGATGAATAACCTGTTTGCAAACAGGGAAGGGTAATGACCCTCTAGATTTTCATTGGTCCATCTACCTACCGACCACCTACTTACTGACCTCCTACCTACTGACCTCCTGCCTACTGACCTCCTACCTACTGACCTCCCTTCCTCACATCCATCATTTACTGGTGACTTATCTGTCAATCATCTACCTGTCATTTATCTATTACTATTTATAAACTTATTTAATTTTGGTACAGAGAATGGTATTTACCTTCAGGGCCAAAATTCATCTCACCAGACAAGGTCCTATATGGTCACATGGACTAGCCTGGAACTTCCTAGTTTCTAGGACTGGCCAAGGATGACCTTCTTTTCGTGATTCACCTGGCACCACCTTCCAAGAGCTTGAATTGCAGGCATGCAAGACCATATGTGGTTTACTGCAATGCTGGGGATGGATGGAACCACAAGTTTCTTGCATGCTAGGCTACAAGAGTTTCTCAAACCACGCCTGGCTCAAATTCTGTTTTTAATCACAGATGATGCCCATGTAAATGTACAGGTCTAAAAGCATGTGTGTATGTGTGTAGGGGGTATGGCATGTGCACTCTGGGAAGGAAGGCTTGCTACTACCACACGGACAGAGCCTCTGGGACTGTGAGAAGAGCCCAGGTCTGGCTTTGGAGAGCCCTCTCCCCCCAAGTCAGAGCTTTGTGTGGCAAGGCCCCCTCTGCCCCTCCCTTTCTGCACAGACATCACCCGGGAAGCTGACTGCACTGACAGAAAAACAAATCTTTATTTCCACAGGTTGGCAAAACCCTGTATCCTTGGAGGAAGCTGGTTCCCATTTTCCTGAGGGGGAGCCCGGACCTTGGAAAGAAGCCGAGTGGAAAGACCCACCCAGAGCTGATGGTGCAAACACGGACTGAGGAAGCCCCCGGGAAGTCCAGCTGCAGAGATAGCCACCCCAATGCTATTTACATATAGCTATACATACATATATATATATATATATATATACACACAAAAAAAAAGAGAGAAAATACAAAATTCTGTATCTGTGCATGCCTGCGGGGCATGTGGTTCCTCCCCTTTCCGCACCTTGCAATGTGAACTTTGAGACTTTGTAATGTCTGGGGCAGCGGGGGAGACAGATGCGTGCTGCTGTGTTGTGCTGGAAACTTACATGGACTGGTGGGATCAGCCTCAGCATGGACCAACTGCCCAGCACAGATGTTGGCATGGAGTAGTGGAAACTCTGCCAAAGGCAAGATGGACAAAAAAAGGGGGGGAATGTGGGGCCCGTTTTGTTGGGTGCAGCCTGGGGTCCCTCCATTTCTTGACATGTCCTAGTCTCTCTCTGTGACCCTTTCTAGACAGCTCTCATGGTCTCAGCCAGAGAAACGGGATGTCATTTTCTTTTCCTACCTATCTGGTGTGTGTGGTGCTTCACTTCAAACTCTCTTGGTGCTAAGTGTGTCCTTGGTGTGGTCAGAGTCTTAGCTGACAGAACCAGAAGGCCAGGGGATGACAGGTTTCTATTTTGCTCTTTGAATATCCTCTTTTTTTTTAAGGGCCAAGTGACGAGTGCCACTGGGGAGTCTTTCTATGGGGGAGCGGGGAATGCTTAGGAGCAAACCTGGGGTGCCCGGGAGGGAGGAGGGTCGAGCCTGGTTGCTGAAGCTGCTTAGGAGTTGGCAGTTCCCTCCTCCCCCTGAAGCAATACCCTGGGAGACTGCTGTGGCCTCCTCCACTTCCTGAGGGGATTCAGGGCTTAGGTTTTATAAAGAGCCAAGAAATGGCTGCGTTCTGAAGGAGCGTGATTTACAAGCAGGGGATGTTGGGGAGGGGGTGGACCTTTTAAATGGAATGTCCGATTACCCTGCTCCCCAAACACACTTAGGATAAGCTACTGTTTTCAGAAGTTTCTCGAAGGGCTAATATAAATAAATAGATATATAAATACATATATTATATATATATAATGAAGCTGTGTGCTTGACTGATATTTGACTGCAAGGGCTCACTGCTTCAGGAGTGATGATTAATTTTTGCTTTCATTTTTTTAAAAAAAAATTCCAACAGAAACAGGTATTATTCCTCTGCATGGATACTTTATTGCCTCTATTGTGATCTTGTGGCTGAGTTGGTGAGGGAGCCTGCCGTGGGCTCAGTGAGACAGTTACTCTTTCCCTTTTTAATTTTGGAGACAAGGTCTGGTCCTGGAGACCAGGCTGACCTCCGATCTTGAGCCTCCTGCCTTGGCATCTGGCATTTAGGACACTGCCTGCCAGGGGGACAGTCATTTTCCCCTGGCTGAATTTGCAGGTCGCTTGCTTGGTGCCTAGGGACCAGGGGGCCTGCTAGGAAGCATCAGTTATTAGGGTGCACAGGGCTACAAGGGAAATGGTCCTGGTCAATGATGCTGAGTGTGATCAACTCCTAAAGTACACACCCTCTCAGTCCAGTGACAACTGGCTCCTTTCATTCATTTTTCCTTCTCCATATTGAATCCATGCCTTACAGTTCTCTAAATAACCCATTAAAGAAAAATGCAACTGAGAACTCAATGCTGAAACCTCCCCCCACCCCTTAACTGCCAGAATTGAAATCAGCAAAAGAAAAAAAAAAATAACAAAGAGTTTATTTGGCAGGGAGGCAGCAGGCAGCATGCCGAGCCCTCCTCACCAAGCCTGAATTACACAGGATCTGGAAAACACTCTCTGTATTTAGTCCCTTTCCCAGCAAGGAACAGAGTCCTTGCAAAGCATCCAGGGAAGGTGCTTTCTATGGTGGGAATCAGGGGTTTCAGGCTTTTTAAAGAGATACTGTCAAGATCGCAGTGAGGACATGCTAACCCCAGAGAGACCCAGCACAAGGGTGGGAGGTCAGGGAATACCTCCCTTTTTTGTTTTGCTTTTGAGGCTGACATTGCCTGTTAGCATAGGCTATCTCTCTGGAGGATTTGAACTCCAAACACAGGAGTTGGCATCTCCGATGATTTTCATTTCAATGAAGCTGTGCTGCTGAGAGAACCTTGCGATGGAGCTTTCCAGCCAAGCCCTCTGTAAATATTCTCTCGTAGTAATGGAAACCATGTATTTATTGAAAGGGGGGTAGGGTGGGGGAGGGGGAGCTTGGCTCACGCGCAGTTCACTCGAGTGCGCTTCTTCTTTGCCCCGGATTTGATGGGGTTGTTTTTAAATGCTGTTTTTATATGAGCTTTGCCTTCTTGATGGACATTTGTATTAGGGACACTGAAGCATGCCATGTCTGTTGTCTCAACTGTCTCTGATGTGGCGTTTACTTGGACTGCATGAGAGAATGGGATGGGCTTTCTGTTGATGGTGTTATTGCAAAAAGAAAAAAACAAAACAACAACAAAAAAACCCAACTTCCACAGTGTGTGAAGTGCTGGCACCATCCTCCCTTTTATCCCCCCGCTTCCCCTGGCTGCCAAGGAGCATTGATTTTGATTTGCCTCTCTGCAGTCTGTGAAGAGGGAAAGAGTGGGAGAGAGGCTTTGAAATAAATTTTAAAAAAGACCTCATACTGGGTCAGCAGACCGCAGCGTGTGTGTGTGTGTGTGTGTGTGTGTGTGTGTGTGTGTGTCCGTGCAAAGCCTAGGAGGTCTCCGAGATCATTGCTAAGGAGCTAGCTGTCACCCAGGTCCAAAAGTTGCTGCCTGCTCTCTGAGGGGGAGGGTCCTGGAGTCTGGGGGGACTGAAGCCTTCCAGAGTAGGTCCACTTCCTTCTGGAAGCTTCTCTCCTTTACCTCATCCTCAACAAGCAAGAGCTCTGTTCAAGTTTGAGGTTCCATCTCCCTTTGTTTTGGAAAGGGAGAGTCTGAGCCAGAGTTGTTTTGCAGAGCCCCTGGACACTTCCTGTCCCCACTCCCCCAGCTTCACAGCCATGCTTCCTCTTCCCCTCTGTGGCTAGACTTGTTCAGTTTCCTCTCTACTGTGTTGGGGAGTGGGGACCTAAACATATCGTCACAGGATAAGGAGGCTGCGAATGCCCCATGACACTTCATACAGCTGAGCTCATGTCTCGTGTGCGCCTGACTACTGTCATGTTTCCGAAATTGACCAAGTGTCATTCTTCCTCACTGAGGCCTGAGGGAGGAAGCAGATGCTGGCACACCCTACATGAATATCTCCAGGAGACACTTTGGAGGTCACTACTGTATACTACTTATGTTTGTTACAGTTTTTTGAGACATGGAGCCCAGACTGGTCTTGAGCTCACTATACAGGAGAGGATAACCCTAAACTTGATATCCTCCTGCCTCCACTTCCTGATTACAGGTGTGGGCCACTACACCTGGCTTAGCCTGTGGACTGTTTGAATGTCTGCAGTGACCGGAACACAGATTCTCTGCTGTGTTCATACTATTTTCTTTTCTGAGCCTGAAGTCAAATTGGGGGAGCCCAGGGGGTCAGAAGTTGGTTGAGGATTTGGGGAGTAGGAGAGGAGCAGACTATTCCTGCATGAGCTGATCCGAAGGCCCACAAAGGGGGTACGCTGACATCACAGTGTCTTTTGAAACCGTTAGCCAAAAGTTTATCTTTTTAAAGATTTTGATCAATTCACTCAACACCCATTTACTGAGCATCTAGAGTGTGCCAGCTGGAGACCTCCACCTCGGAACGAACTGACACCCTTGATGGTACAGCAACGGTCCTTTTGGAGACCAGATGCTGTGAAATGTCCCTTTGCAGTCTGGCTCACAATTTGTAACAGATCTGCCAGGTCACCATGGTGACCTCACGCCTTGCTGGCAGATTGCTATATAGTATTTTTTTTTTTGCATGCCATGCTCTGGGCTGAATACAATTAAAAAGCTTGCTGTATTGTCTCCTCAGTGGGAAGATTGGTCCCTTTGTACATAATCAAAGACTCTTCACAGAACGAGTACCATACGCCCATCGTGGAGCAATGCACGGGGTGCTTTCCGAGGCTGCGCCTGAGAGATCCTCACCCTAGTGGTAGTGCCATTGAGCCCATTTTACAGATGAAGAAGCTGAAGGCGCCCAACAGCCAGTGGCCGATCTAAGGCTTGCATTTGAATCCCTGTGAGGCAGGGAGGCACCGGCATTAGATGAAGGGGCTCTGGTGTTGTTCATTTGAAAGCAAGCATTGTGTTTCCTAGCTCATGGGCAGACATTGCTAGTCAAGAGTCAAGGACGCACCTGTGGGCCAGCAGGGAGTGTCTATGTTAGCTCAATGGCAAGAACGTCTTATCTGGGGGCACTTGAGAGCAGGCTGAATGATTTCAGGGGGTTGCTCCCAGCGTCAATAAACTCCAGGGTGAAGGGTGTCTAATGTGCAAATGGCTTGTCCCACTCATCTCCTTGGCTACGGGAAGTTTTTCTTACCTCTCTTATCTATCTTCTCCCCTGAACCCCAGACTCCCCCAAAGTCTTTGCACTATAAGAGTCAAGGAGCCCATATACATGGCAGAGGCGATTGTGAAGGGCATTTGGAACCGGGGGGACGTTCTGTCTGGGTCCTGACATTGTTGCCTTGTGCTCTTTTCTATGTGGAATTTCCTACCTGGACGCTTTGTACATATTTGTTACACTTTTAATAAAAAATTGATTGTGCACCTCCAGTGAAGACCGGTGTGTGTTCATCTCCCTTGGGAAGGTCGGTCCTCAGGGACCACGGGATGAGCATGGCTGCACGGTGACAGGTGACTCCTGCTCTGCAAAGGCAGTGCTTGTACATGGAGGTCAGAGGTCAACCTCAGGAACTACTGTCACTTTTTTTTTTTTTTGACATGATCTCACAGGGCTACACAGCCCTGGCTAGCCTGGAACTCAGTAAGTTGACCAGGTACTCAGAGGTCCACTTAACTCTGCTCCTAAGTGCTGGGATTACAAAAAAGTATGTGCCACTATGCCCAGCTCCACCTTATTTTTGAAACTGGGTTTCTTCAGTGATCTGCAGCTCACTGAGGCAGCTAGACTAGGTGCCTAGCAAGCCCCTTAGGGGCACGATTGTCACCTGAGACTACTAATTTGTACTTTGTTAGATCCCTGGCAAGTTCTGTATTTATTTTTTTTAGATTATTAAGGTTTTTGAGATAGAGGTCACGATACAGTAGGGGACCTGCCTCGAACTCTCAATCCTACCCTCCGTCTCATTAGAGTTGTGAACCGTGACATCTAGACAAATCAGCCACCCTCCCCTCTACCTACCAGTGCTGGAGATAGGACCTGGAGCCCTGTCCATTCACAGCCAGCATTCTCCCACCGAATCACATGTCCGCCCACACTGGCAGAATGTAAGCAGATTCTCTGCTGCTGAGCAGAGCCCTGGCCAAGCAAGTGTTTCCTGATCACCACCAATTCCACACCCCCAGTCAGCAGTGGGGTGTGCTGCGCTGGCACCCTAGCAGCAGTGAGATGCGGGGCCTCCAGGGCACACAGACTAAAGTGCTCTGATGATATCTCTCAATTCAGAGTCAAGGACACCCTGGTGTGTTTTTGTGGGTACTAAAGTCAGCGTGTGGTATCTCAGATGCAGCCTATGCCAGCAGCCTCCTTTGGGATGTCCCTGAAGACTATCTACCCAGAAGTCACTGTCCAACACGGCTCCCTCTCTCCTCTCCCCTTTTGTGTGTCTATGCTAGTGTGTATGTACATACATGTCTGTCTATGTGAGGCCAGAGGTCAACAATCAGTGTCTTCATCTGTCCCTCCTCTTCATTTTTGGAGGCAGCATCTTGGACTGAATTCGGAGCTAGGCTGGCCGGCCCCAGGAATCCCTGTCTTCCCTGCCCCCACAGATTTGCTGCCACACCCAGCTTTTTACGTGGATTCTAGGGACCCAAACTCAGCTCCTCATGCTTGTGTGGCAAGCATTCTACCTACAGAGGCACCTGTGCAGCCAATCCACTTCCTTATTTCTTTCTCGGCTTCTCGAGGGAGAAGCATCCGCTGTGTCTCCACAGATGCTGCACCTCAAAACAGGTCTATCTGGCTTCAGGAGGCGGACTGACCCATGAGTATAAGCTGTGTCCACAGAGAAGGTTTATTGGCAGAAGGTTCTCAAAGACACCGAAGACAGCCACATGTGCCAAAGGAAAGCACCACAGACCTCAGGCCTGCTCCTGTTTCGTCCTTAGCATCAGGACGCTCCCAATGCTCCATACCTGTATGTCATTCCCTTTGGAAAATGCTGGCCCTGTCGAGCTCAGTCCAAAGCAGGCCTTTCTTCTTCCCACACACTTCTTGAAGATTTATTTTGTTTTAAATTATGTGTGTGCATGTGTGTCCCCACACACACATATACACTCCATGTATGTGTAGGTACCTGCGGAGGTCAGAAGAGAGCCACCAACTCCCTGGAGCTGGAGTCAGCAGTAGTGAGCCCCTTGATATGAGTGCTGGGGATCCCACTCTTAACTGCTCTGGCTGCTCCCCAGCCCTCCCTATACTGCTATTCTCAGGTTCTTACGCGCAAACAAGACTCTGAGGACTCAGTGCGATTTGAGTCTCTGTCTCACAGATACTGGGCGTCAGACACAGAACCTGGTGCTCCACTGATCCCTTCAACACAAAGAACTCACATGCTAGTGCAGACGAAAGGTGTGGTAGAGCTCTCCCAGGGGACACTTTTCCATAGCCCGGTATTTGGGAAACTCTGCACTAGCTAGGACAGAAGCAGAGTCATCTAACCTGGAAGAAAGCTCCTGATGAGATGTCGCCCCACCTCAAAGCATGGAAAATGAACAAGTAATCCTAGACTGTCTATCATCTCACATCGCTAGGGAACGCCCCCACCTGTGCATTCCTTATAAGGCAGGGGGATAGTTTACATTTCCACAATGTTAGAGAAGCAATGGGGGTGGTAAAACCCCTGGAGCATCCGCCGGCAACCCACAGTTTACTTCTCTCCCTTTCAAAATGGAGTCTCATGTAGCCCAGGCTATCCCAGAACTTGCTTTGTAGCCAAGGAATGACCTTGAACTTCTCATCCTGCCTCTACCTCCCAGTCTGGCATTACGTGTGTGCACAGCCGTGTCTAGTTTATGTGACACCGGGCACGGAACTAGGGGCTTCTTCCTGCATGCTAAGCAAGCACACTACTCGTTGGGCTACACCTGCAGACCTGTTAGTTTTCTCGGTACCAGTAAGTAACATAATATGCTAGGTTTTGTAACCCCACTGATGGCTACAGGGTATAGGGATGTCACATCATTATACAGAACTTGGGGTCAGGTTTCCAAGCCCCACTCACAATAGCTGCCTCTGCTCCACCCCATGCTACACTTCTGTGAGTCTCCCCCAGCTCCAATCCCTCCAAAATGCTGACAGATGTTTCCAGACAAAGTGCTCTCTCTGATGAAAACCAGCTGCAGGCAGCCCCACTGCTCTCCCTAGGTGCCCTTTGGGCCAGAGAGAACAGAGGAGCCCATCCTCCCTTTCCTCTTAGAACATCCAGACAGCAGGATTGTTTAACATCATGGCCATTGCCATAGTAACAGAGCTTGAAGGATGCTATGGTCTCCTGGAAAGGGTGTTTTGTTGGTACCAGGCTCTTCAGCCGAGGAGAAAGGAAGAAATCCAGGTGAGGGGTTACCCAGGGGCACGAGTCCTGGACCTCCTGGGGGAGGGAGATGGCAGTGAGGCCCCCATTTCCCTCGGGGCATGAATGCCAATCTGCCTACTAGCCATGCACAGTTTTCTCAAACTTGGCTGGGGCCAGCCTGTTGTGAGGGCATCAACAGTGAGAAACAGAGTTGGGAGAGGGTGGAGGCAGGCAGGCAGGCTTCCAGAGGCTTCTGTGTGGTCACCTGTGCTATCTCAACCCAGGTTTCCAAGCAGAGTTTCCCAAAGGAAGCAGCAGCTGTGTCCTGGGGATTGGCGTGTGAAGAGCACCTGCGAGCCTGCTCCCAGTGCTCCCTGCGGCTCCTCTCCAGCATTTGGTTAAAGATATAAAGCAGTGTTTTTAGAGGCTCTGGAAGGACTGTTGTTTCTCTGAGCTAATTACCTCACTAGAGAGAGGGAGGGGAAAATGAATTGATTGTTCCGGAGCCGTGTGCCATCTAGGACACGGATTGAACTGTTAGCTTCGAAGGCTCCCAGGAGAGGCAGCCATGTCCACCAGAGCTCTGCACAGAAGAAAGTTACAGAAGAGGATGAGGAGAGAAGAAATGACAGAGGCCCAGTCACATGCACCCTGGAAAAAAGGATCAGGAAGGTCAAGTCTTTCCATGGCTCCCACTGCTTGACCTCAGGAGGCAGCATTCACAGCCCATGTGCTCAGTGCAGGCCGCCTCTGCCGTGCTGGACACTCGGGCCACTGCTCAGCTACCGAGGGACGTGAGCCCGGCGTCTGCACTCCTGACAAGCTAGCTCTGCTGGCGTCTGCACAGGAGGCTCATCAGCCTGTGTTAGCTGGGGACCACATCCAGCTTCGTACCTCAGTCTCCTCGTGTGGTGGGTGAAGCCTGGTGTTTGTACGCTAAACCTTCTCCCCAGTGGCTCTCATTGCAGACCTGGGTCACGTCCTGACAGGCTGTACTCTTTCAGCTCATACCGGTCTGTAGCATGGAGTGCCAGCAGCAGGAAGCAAGTTAAATAAGGGCGGTTGAGGGGACAGACCACCTACCTGCAGGAAGCTAAGCCTGAGTGAGGAGGGCTCCCCTTTCTTGTGGGGCAGAATGCACACACTGTACCAGGTCGATGAGAAATGTGTTGGTGGGGAGACCCTGGGCTATCAGGTAGAGGTGGTGGGAGGCAGGAGAAAGGTGGGGAGACCCTGGGCTATCAGGTAGAGGTGGTGGGAGGCAGGAGAAAGGTGGGGAGACCCTGGGCTATCAGGTAGAGGTGGTGGGAGGCAGGAGAAAGGTGGGGAGACCCTGGGCCATCAGGTAGAGGTGGTGGGAGGCAGGAGAAAGGTGGGGAGACCCTGGGCCATCAGGTAGAGGTGGTGGGAGGCAGGAGAAAGGTGGGGAGACCCTGGGCCGTCGGGTAGAGGTGGTGGGAGGCAGGAGAAAGGTGGGGAGACCCTGGGCCGTCGGGTAGAGGTGGTGGGAGGCAGGAGAAAGGTGGGGAGACCCTGGGCCATCGGGTAGAGGTGGTGGGAGGCAGGAGAAAGGTGGGGAGACCCTGGGCCATCGGGTAGAGGTGGTGGGAGGCAGGAGAAAGGTGGGGAGACCCTGGGCCGTCAGGTAGAGGTGGTGGGAGGCAGGAGAAAGGTGGGGAGACCCTGGGCCGTCGGGTAGAGGTGGTGGGAGGCAGGAGAAAGGTGGGGAGACCCTGGGCCGTCGGGTAGAGGTGGTGGGAGGCAGGAGAAAGGTGGGGAGACCCTGGGCCGTCAGGTAGAGGTGGTGGGAGGCAGGAGAAAGGTGGGGAGACCCTGGGCCGTCAGGTAGAGGTGGTGGGAGGCAGGAGAAAGGTGGGGAGACCCTGGGCCGTCAGGTAGAGGGGGTGGGAGGCAGGAGAAAGGTGGGGAGACCCTGGGCCGTCAGGTAGAGGTGGTGGGAGGCAGGAGAAAGGTGGGGAGACCCTGGGCCATCGGGTAGAGGTGGTGGGAGGCAGGAGAAAGCGCTGGAGATTGTTTCCCAGGAATCGTCATGGCTGGGCTCAGCAGTGCTGGGCCCTCTGGCATCTCCAGACACTTGTGTTCAGCTCAGTACACCTGCAAGTGTGCAGATGTGGCCCCATCCTTCCAGCAGCGCAGGGTATCCACGGCAACGGAGCGGCAGAGCGGGCAGGTGCGCTCGCGGTCCAGCCACAGGCAGAGGCACTCCTCGCAGAACACGTGCTGTGGGCACAGTGGTAGGAATGAGTGTGATCCGTGAGCCTGGGGACCGTGTCATCCATGCCCTCCAGGAGCTTGCATTACAGGAGGGGAGACAATAGGCCCCGACACGTCTAAAACAGCAGTATCAGTGGCTGGTGTTCTGGCTGGAAGGCAGAGGTGGGGGCCTGGGGAAACATCCCTGGGAAAGCAGCACCTTCCGTGGGAGGGTGGAGTTGGCTGGGGATAAGGAGCACACCTGAAGAGCATGTGCAAAGGTCCTGAGGCCAGGAGGTGTGGCTGGGTCAGAGGGGCAAGGGATGCTGAGGCAGTCAGGCACACAGAGCAAATGAACGTGAGGTCACAGGGCTGATGGGGGCACAGACTGTGTGGACCCTGTGAGCCATGTGAGAACTTGGACAATTTTCTTTTTGGTCTCTTTCTCTAGTCTAGACTGACCAGAACTCACTGTAAAAGCCAAAGCTGGCCTTGAACTGTTGACCGTCCTGCCTGTAGTCCCTCAGTGCTGGGGTGACAGGCGTGTCCCCTTGCTGGGTTTATTCAGTACTGGAGACTGACGCCAGCGCTTCACGCCCGTCAGGCGAGAACTCTGCCAACTGAGCTCATTCCCAGCAGACAGCTGATAATTTTATATAATTTTATAAATGTAAAAGACCCATTTGCTTGTTAGGTTGAGAACATGCTGGTCCATGCAAGTCCCCGCACAGGTCACATAAGCTGGGTGAGTGACAACCTCCTCGCAACTCACTTTCTTCATCTGAAAAATGGGGGTAGTAACCCTGTCCTAGCACGCTTAGCAGACATGTGAAAACGGCTCAGACACAACAGACAAACACAGAGGGTTTTCCCATTGGCTTCTAGATGGCATGTCGGATGTCTATGTCCATGAAGGCATAGCCTTGATTAGCTCTGTCACTGTGTCTGAGAAATGAATGTGGGCCAGGACAGAGACTCATGGGGCTCTAGGATGAGGAAGACCCTGAGTCTGCCTCCTCAGGGGAGAACTGACAGAGTGCAGGGCCAAGTGCAGGAATTCAAGGAACCAGGTCTGCCTAGAGTCCTAGCTGAGGAGTTCACAAGCCTTAGCCTGCCTCTGTCCACCTCTGCAGAGGGAGAAGGCATATGGAGGACAAGATGAATCTGCACCACCACCCCACAGCCACCCTACCCTCACCGCACCATGGTGGATACCTGAGGGTGGCTGGTGAGATCATCACACTCTTCACGGGAGTCCTGTTCCTCACCAGTGTGAGTGCTTGGCCCAGGCCATCTGCCTGCCCAGCCCTCCTCTCCCTCCTCCTCCTCTTCCACTCCCTCTCTCTCTCCTCTCTCTGAAACAGGGTTACACTGTGTAGCTCTGGCTATCCTGAAATTCACTCTGTAGACATAGACCAGGCTGTCCTTGAACTCACAGAGATCTGCCTGCCTCTGCCTCCTGAGTGCTGCAATTAAAGGCATGAGCCACCACTGCCCAGCTAGATACAGACTCTTAAGCATCAAACATGAGCAATTTTTAAACCCCAGTGGGTGTCACAGTTCTGATTTCTTGGCTGTTTATACATTCAGCCAGGCTCACAGGGGTCAAGGATGTTCACATTCAGCCAGGCTCACAGTGGTCAAGAATATTCACACTCAACCAGGCTCACAGGGGTCAAGGATGTTCACACTCAACCAGGTTCACGGGGTCAAGAATGTTCACACTCAGCCAGGCTCACAGGGGTCAAGAATGTTCACACTCAGCTAGGCTCACAGGGGTCAAGAATGTTCACACTCAGCCAGGCTCACAGAGGTCAAGGATCAGGAGAGTGCTTTGTTCTCTGACAGCTCTCTGCTCTTTGGCAAAGGAGTCCTTCAGAGTCCAGCTTTGTGTTGAGCATCTCTGTTTCCTGAGTCTCTGTGTCTTAGCACATGAAACGCTACATGGACCAGCACGGGAACAGAGCTGTAGCCTCTGTAGACACTCACTGCCCGATGACCTTATATCTACAATCTGTTTCCAGGGCACTACCTCAAGGGGGGCACTGTGGGCAGAGGAAGTGATGTGCTGAGGTTCACCCTATAACTCTTTGAAAGGGAGACAGGTGGGTTCTCCACCCATCCATCTACCCATCCATCCACCCATCCATCCATCCACCCACCCATCCATCCATCCACCCACACAATACTCACTGTGCCAGTCTCTGCAAATACAAGACAGTAATAACTTCCACTCTCAAGGTCCTTGCAGTCTGGCCAAGGGAAGACAGACCTTACACAATCATTAACTCCATAAATGATCATGCTAACAACTGGGAAGGGATTTGTGGTGAAAGTCCACAGTGTCTAAGACCATGGTGTGTAAGAGCATAGTGTATAACAACACACTATGTAAGACCACAGTAGCCAGGAACATGGCTAGTCTGGGGACGCATGAATGGGGAATGTTCCTTAAGTGACGTCTGAGCTCGCTCATTCATTCATTCATTCATTCATTCGTTCATTCGTTCATTCAGTACAGAAAGGCACTTTCACCCGCATGGGTCTCCTCTGCCCTTGCGGGCCCAGCACACAGCAGATGAGAAAGGTGGAGATGTGAACTCAGTCAGCCACTATATGTGGTTGTCACTCCTAGATCTAAGGCAATGGTGTCTTGTTCACCCTCTCCCAAGAATTCCTCATCCACCTTTGGGAAGATGTGGCACCAGGAGACTGGAAGAGACAGACAGATTGAGGCACAGAGAAGCTGCCAGGAGAATGACTTCCCCTTGCCATCATGTTCAGATAATCCTCGTCACGGAGAAGGAAATACAGATGGCTCCAAAGCACGAGCAGAGATGCCCAGCCACACTCATAATTAGGGAAATGCAAATGAGAGAGGAGCTGAGACAGCACTGTCACCTGTCAGTCTGGCAAAGCAAGGGGTCTGGAGACGCTGTGTGCAAGCGAGGGTAGGGGCAAGGTCTGGCCACACTCCATATGAGGAACAGGCACACAGTCGCTCCAAGGAGGGCAATTTAGCAAGATCCGCCAAAATGGAGGGCCCTCTGACCCCGGTAATTATACCACTAGGAATTCACACTACCAAGAGCATGTCTACGTCCGAGATAGAATGCCTGCTGGGAACAGACACCTTGTGCTGAACCTGGATCACAGGCTATGTGGGGCTTCAGAGGCTCTACCTGAGTGAACTCCTTTAATCAACACCATGGCTCAGGTGGGCATGATCAATCTATTTCAGTCACCTTTGCAGCAACATAAGATGCTAGGAGATGGGGCCTCAGTGGGGAAATAGCTAAACAAATGACTGTACCCAGAATGTCAGATCTGTGGCTGGAACACAGAATAAGGACTGATCTCTAAGCGCTGACCACAGGTTATAAAGGTGCAGAGCAACACACAGCTCAGGGAAACTATGCCACAAGTTCAGCGTGTCTGCTTGTTTGTTTGTTTTTGGTTTTTCGAGACAGGGTTTCTCAGTAGCCATGGAACCTGTCCTGGAACTCCCTCTGTAGACCAGGCTGGCCTTGAACTCACATTGATCCCCCTGCCTCTGCCTCCCAAGTGCTGGGATTAAAGCCATGCGCCACCATTGCCTGGCTAGTTCAGTTTGTTTTAAAAGATGTTTGCGGGCGTGTACGTTAACACGTGCACAGGCTATGTTTGACAAAGCTGTGAATTCTATAAAATATCTGTGGCAAGAAATAAAGGAAGCCGGCCACTGAGCTGCTTCTGAGGACAGGCACAGGACGAGAGCTGAGGATGAGGCACGTGGCCTCTCACTAGGCTTTGGGTTTGTTTGGTGTGTGTGTGTCCGGGGCACATTGGGAGTCAGAGGAGAATGCACGGGTTCTGAGGACGGAACTCAGGCCCGGCAGGCTGTGCAGCAGGCGCCCTCACCTTGCCGCCTCGCTGCCTCCATTTTGGTGTATCTTGCAAAACATTTTTTTTCCTTAAAAAAACAAAACAAAGGGGGCTGGAGAGATGGCTCAGAGGATAAGAGCACTGACTGCTCTTCCAGAGGTCCTGAGTTCAATTCCCAGCAACCACATGGTGGATCACAGCCAACTATAATGAGATCTGGTGCCCTCTTCTGGCATGCAAGCATACATGGAAGGAATGTTGTATACATAATAAATAAATAAATCTTTAAAAAAAATTAAAAAAAAATTAAAAAAACAAAGCACAACCCTTTGTTCTGGAAGAAGTTTAAAGTCATGGAAAAGTTCAATGATGGTCCCCACCCAGGCTTAGTTTCCCTTCGCATTATTCATGACCGGGAAGGGGATTTGTCAAAGCACAAAGAACTGACTACTGAGGCTTTCTAAGCTCGATTTAAATTTGATCAAACGTGGCAGTTTTATCCTCCTCTGTCCCAGGATCCAAACACAGTTACAAATTGTATTTAGTTGTTATGTCTCCTTTCTGGATTTTGACTCAGGTAAACTAAATGTCTTTTTTTTTGGTGGGGGGGAGCTTGCCTTGGAGCTCGGGCTGGCCTTGAACTTCTAGACAGAGATTCTTTTGCCTCTGCCTCTCCAGTGCTGGGATTAAAGATGTAAACCACTACACCTTGATACACTATCAATTTAAAAATAAATAACATTAAGGGGATGAGGTTGTAGCTCAGTTAGTAGTTAGCTGTAGCTCATATGAACTCTGGGCATGGCAGTGCGTACCTACAATCCCAGCATTTGAGAGCAGAGGCAGACGGATCAGTTTAGTCATCCTTGGCTCCATAGTGAGTTTGAGACTATGAGATTAGTTTGAGCTATGTGAGACCCAGTCTCACCAAAACAAAAAAACAAAAAAAACAAAAAAAAGAACATTAAAATTTCACTCAGAAACAAACTCCTATGAAGTCTCTCAGGCAGCAATAACAAATTCCTTCTTGCTAATGCTAAAAGAGGACCCTACCTCCTATCCCATCTTCTGAGGGTGTTAGGGGGGACCATCTGCCTTTCTTCTCATTCCTTCTGGAACCAGGCTTATGCAAAAAGCCTCCTCTCTGCCCCGTCCCCGGGGACTCTGCATGAATCTCTCTTACACAGCTCTTACCACTGCCTGCCTTGGTTCATAGTTATTTATGACTATGTGTCTGCATCCCTGAGGAGGCCGAGAGCTTCCAGAGGAGGGACAGGCTCTGTGCATCCCCTGCCTCGCCTCTAAACTCTGATCCTTGCTCAGACCCAGCTCACAATCACTGAATTGACACCTGGCCCCTAATGTCAGGAAGAGGAGAAAAGGGGCACATTAGGGAGTCAAAGCACTTACCACCATGGCCTAGGGACCCCCATAGCAATGGAAACAAAGGATACTGATAATTACGCAGAAAATAATCAAGACAATGCTGGCGAGTGCAGCCATCTAGGTTTAGCGCTGCACAGATGACCTCATTTAAATGCAGCCAGAGCTGATGCAACAGGTGGTATTTGACTTTTTTGTTTGTTTGTTTGTTTGTTACACAGGGTTTCTCTGTGTAACAGTCCTAGCTGTCCTGGAATTAGCTCTTGTAGACCAGGCTGGCCTCAAACTCAGAGATCTGCTTACTCTGCCTCCCAAGTGCTGGGATTAAAGGTGTGCACCACTACTGCCTGACAGTATTAGACTTATTGTAACTGTGGTCAGACACATACACAGTAGGCAGTATCATGATCATTTTATACTTGTCATGGGGAGATGGATTTGTTTCCCCCCCCACACACACTGCACCAGGGATCAAAAACACATATGTGATCCCAATGCCGGAGGCAGAAGCAGGAGGATCCTGTGTTCACAGACTCCTGAGCTAGTCCCGAGTTAGAGCCACAGCATGGACACTTTTAAAGAATTGATGTGGCTGGAATTTGCACTTGCGATGGTCTAATTTCACACACCAAGATGGACATTTACCAATGACACCAAGGCTCAGAGAGAAACGCAGCCTGCCGTTAGCTACCCAGCCAGTATGGGGCAGGGGTGGGATTCAAACCCTGGTCTAGCCGGCCCTGAGATGGGCTCCCAGGGTGGGCATTTTGTGGAGCGGAGTCCCAACAGACACTGCCACTCACCTGGCACAGGAGAATCATAGGGTCTCGGAACTCAGCCTGGCAGATGGCGCAGATAGCGCCCGCTTCTGTGCACTGCTGCCCCGTGGCTCGGACCCCATAATTCTGTGTGAGGAAGAGGGGGAGGGGAGACAGACAGCGTGAGCCCTCAGAGGCAGTGCCCGCGGGGTGAGGAAGAGGGGGAGGGGAGACAGACAGCTTGAGCCCTCAGAGCCCGTGGGGTGACTCACCTGTGAGGAGCAGAGGAGCTTCAGCGCTTTCCTGACTCCGCCTACGCGACCACAGATATCAAAAGACTGAAAGCAAAGCAGAGGGAAGGCTGAGCACCTTCTCCCGGAAGCCCCCACCTCTGCCTCTGATCATTTTCAGGAAACTTCTTCCCCTTTCTATCAGTGTTGCCTGACTTCTGTCCTGACGCAGATCAACAGTCCCCTCTGTAACCCTGATCAGATAAATAAATAGCGTATAAACTGTCTTTCCCCTTGCCAAGCCCAGGGCAGGCACTACTAATCAATTACAGCACTTTTCCAGCACTAGAGCGGGCCACTGGTAGCTGATCACAGTAAGCAAGATCAAGCCCCAAGGCTGATTGTGCACGAATTGCCTAACTGGCCCAGCTGGAAGGTAGCAGAGTGAATGTATTCACTGTCCTTAGAGTCTTTAAAGACAGAAACAGAGCCGGTGGCGCACGCCTTTAATCCCAGCACTCGGGAGGCAGAGGCAGGCGGATCTCTGTGAGTTCGAGACCAGCCTGGTCTACAAGAGCTAGTTCCAGGACAGGCTCCAAAGCTACAGAGAAACCCTGTCTCGAAAAAACCAAAAAAAAAAAAAAAAAAAAAAAAAAAAAAAGACAGAAACAGAGAAGGAAGAGATAAGGGAGGGACCTCTGCATGTACACTGTAACATGTGTATGCCTCATCTGTAAAGCTAAATAAGTTCATTAAAAACAGTATTGGTATATGCTATGATGCTATGATGTGGGTGAATCTCAAAACCATATGGTAAATCAAATAAGCTACATCCCAAAGGTCACTGACCCCCCAGTACATACTCTACGCACAGGACATGGGTTAGTGGCTGCCAGGTTCTGGGAGGTGGGAGGAACAGGAAGGCTTGGTACAGCAAATGCCACTGACTGCATATGACATGAGGTTAGCAGCTGCCAGGCCTGGTGATGCAGGCTTGTAATCCTTCCCGGCTTCTCCAGAGGCTGAGGCAGGAGGACTGAGTTCAAAGATGACTTGGGAGCTTGGTGAGAGCCTGTGTCGGAGTTTTAAAGGGACACAGCATAATGGCAGAGTGCCCGCCTACCATGAGCAAAGTCAGGGGTTCAGGTCCCAGCATGAGAGAAAGAAGAGATAGATTGACTGATGGCTAATTCTATGCTATATGAAATGTATTTTGATTTGAAAACCAGAAGACGTTAGTGGCTGGCCCTAGCTCCTCAGAAGTCCCTCAAGCCAGTCCCAGCATGCCCTGGGCCAGCTCACCTTGCACAGACTGTAGAGGATGATCAGGACCCCTCCGAGGAAGTAGCTGTTGGAGGAGTCGTCTCCCATGATGTATTTGTACCACAGCTGGATAGGAACAAGTGACCTGAACAGCTGGCTCAGCTCCTCAATGACCAGATAAAACTTTCCCTGCAGCCACACAAAAAGCATCAATTAGTGTTAGCAGCCAAGACCCAGAGGACAGAGCTGGGGCCCACGCACGGCCATAATGGCAGTCCAGGTCACGGGCAGGCCATTAATCAGCTTTGGAAAGCACTCAAGCTGGGTCTAATGGGGACCGATGGATGTGGCCAGGGAGACATGGCCCCTGCTGAAGTCCTTGTCCACCGCCCACTGCCCACTTCTCACAAGATCAAAGTGCCAGGATCAGGTGTCGGGGTGGAGAAACAGAACACTTTGGACATGGGGTGGGTGTGATCACTGTCTGACTGGGTACAGTATGGAGCGTGGAGGACAGTCGCTGCCTCCTCCACACCACCACAGAGAGCTGACTCTGGTACCACAGGGTAGGAGCAACGAAAGCCAGGCTGGGAGCCAAGGGCAGGCACCCACTTCTGCACTTCCACCTCCTGTGGCCTCCAAAGCTGTTACCCTGTGAAAGATCTCCACGTGGGGCCTCACTCTTTCTGGGTTGACTCTCACACTGACAAGCCCCAGAGTGAGATTCCCATGTTTTACCCTGTGGAGTTACTCTAAAGACAATGAGCAGGAAGAGGACCCAGTTCAGTGTCGGGCCACAGGGTTAGGGTCCTTCTTCCCTTTGGCCTGGGAAACATGGCTCAGGAGGGCCTGAGCTAGGAGAGGGATGGAAGTGGACCCCCTCTTCATGGAATCTAATGAACGCAAACACTCGCTTGATGGGGGACCCTTGGCACCCCTCCAAGGAGGTTCCCTGGGAGAAATGGACATGAGCCCATTGGAAGGAAATGTTCTTGGCTGCTGCAGTCACAAGACCCACTAGCTGAAAACTGCCCACATGTATCACCCATAGCTGAACACAGAACACAAATTCAGGCAATATTTATAAAACAGGAGACTACTTGGCTATCGAAACTAACAATAACAGATGACTGCCATGTCTACCAACATGGCTGGATTTCACAGACATCGTGGTATTTCAAAGATGGTTATAAAAGACTCTATACTGGGCTGGACAAACGCTCTGTGGATAAAGTGTTTGCCGAACAAACGTGAGGACTGGAGTTCAGATCCCTACCACCTACATTAAAGCCAGGCAGGCGAGGCAGCCCACTATAATTCCAGAGTTTGGGGATCAGGGACAAAGGATCCCAGGGAAAGCTGGCTAACTGGAGTAGCTGGATCAGCGGGTTCTAGGTTTCATGAGAAATTCTGCCACAGTACATAAAGTAGAGAGTTACTGAGGAAGACACTCAACATCAATTTGGAGCCACCACATACACACATGGATGTCACATACACACCACACACACACACATACACACACATACACACAAAGACTCTACATAATAATTCTTGTTTATATAAAGTCTCAGAATAGGTAACATTAAGCTACGGTGATAAAACCACAACCCTGACTGTCCAGAGTGAGGATGGAACTCTAAATTCCCAGGGAAATATGGGAAATAGCAGAAGGTTCTTCATTGATAGTGATGGTACTTATGTGGGTGTGATCACATGACCCAGCTCACAGAACTTGTGCTGTGAAGCTGTGTATTTTATAATATGGAAATCACACTTGAATAAGACTGAGTCACACACACATGCATGAGCCTTTCCTCAGTCTCCACAGACTGAAAAACATGAGCGAGTTTAGTAGCTGTAACCCTTCTAACAAAACCACCAGGTCTCCACACAAAGATGTGCCAAGAAGGAGTGTCGCCAGGACGACCTCTGTAACAGCATAAAGGTCACAAAGGAAATTCGCAAGCAGTGGGGTCTGATTGCCGGAGCTCTACGGTGGAAAGCCACACAACTATGACAGATCATCCCATGCAACAGCAACTGTGTGGTTAACCAAGCAACCAAGGTCAGCACCCCCAGTAATAACTCACTCTAGCACCATGAACCTTAGAATATGACACACTGGGAAGGACAGTGTCACTTCTGTGGTCCTCAACGAAACCATCAGAAAACAATAGTTGAATTTAAATAATTGAACCTACAGAATAACCGCCCAGAGCTTTTCAAAACAAAGCTCAAGGACGGCGTGACAGGAGAAGGCTAAGGAGAGATTTGGTAAGCTAGTGCCGTATGTAAGGCTGAATTCTTTAGAAAGTGATCATATGTTATTTAGTTAGTGTACGAGTGCGTAAGACAACTTGCAGGAGTCGGTGCTCTCCTCCCAACCGTGTGGGCTCCAGGGGTCAAAACGGGCTGTCGATCTTGGCAGCTAAGTCATCTCCCCACCCAAAGGGAGGCTTTGTATCCAATTCTTTGCATCGATCATGGCACCCAGGCACAAGGCATCCAGGGGGCAACCCCTTGAAGCAGATGTACATAAGAACCAGGAATGATCATCCAGTCACCTGCTCCCCTTATCCTCACGACTGTTTGGCTGAGTACGTGTGTGTGTGTGTGTGTGTGTGTGTGTGTGTGTGGCGGGGGTGGTCACTATTTTCTGAAGGGGCCTTCCTTTCCCTTCAATACTCCTTCTATATGGCCCAGAAATATCACCTGGAGGCAAATCTAGTTCTTAGATGTCTACATAAAGTAGAGAGTTACTGAGGAAGACACTTGACACCAACCTGTGGAATGTGGGGAACCACTGCCAAGTGGCAATGGATGACAAGGAAGGCTCCTGTCTGTATCCCACAGCAGGTCCCACGCTCTGCAGAATCCCACTACTGTCCTGGTTTCCCAGACTCAGCTGTCCCATGCTTCCCTCACACCTCCCAACTGTTGTCAAACGTATATTAGTAATTTGTCTCACTGCTTAGACCAAAACATCCTGGCAGAAACAGCTATAAATAAGAATTATTTTGGTGTCAGAAGGCTCAGCGCATGGGCACTTGGCTTGTATTTTTAGGTCTAGTGAGCGGATCAATCATGATGATCAGAGTGTGATGGAGTCGCTTCTTCATGGTGGACAGTACACAGAAAAAAGGTGCCACAGCGAGATGTATCCTCCAGGACGTGACCCAGTAACCTATTTCCCCCAGATGGGCCACACCCATACCTTTCACCACTTCCCAATAACTCCACACAATTATGTGTCCATGAAGAAATCTATCCACCCACCCACCCAACCATCTGTCCGTTCGTCTGTCCATCCATCCATTCATCCATCCACCCACCCACCCACCCATCCGTCCACCCATCCATCTATCATGTAGGCCCCTCAGACATGTCTCTGGAGACATCCTTACAGACACACCTGGAGGTGTGCCTCAGTCAGCCTCAGATTACATGTTGTGTGTGTGTGTGCGCGCGCGCACGCACGCGTGCATCCATGGGTACATGTGCACAGGTGTATGCAGGTGCACACACGGATTTGTGCATGTGTGGAGGCCAGAGACTGAAGCTGAGTGGGTGTCTTCCTCAGTCATGCCCCCCTTATTTTCCGAGGCGAGCTCTCTCACTGAGTCTGGGCTTTGTCTGCTACGCTGGCTCACCACTTTCTTGTTGCCATCAGCCCATGCTGGAATTATGGGTGCACTGACTGCCCCGACCAATTTATTTATCTGAATGTGGAGCCGGAGAAGGAATGCAAATCCTCATGCATTTATGACAGGCCGTTTAGCAACAGAGCTGCTTCCAAAGCCCCTGCTCACAGTTCTTAATCCAGTCTGGGTGGTAATCTGCTCTAGCGTGTCCCATGCCTACCTCTAGTCTCCCAACTTCTAACAGTAACCTGCTTTTCCACTTGTTCCTGAATTCAGCTTTCCTCAGAGAACTCCCCTCTCTTCCCTCCCATGTATCCCACCATCCCACAATCCTCCTTTCCCTTTTTAGGAAAATGTGTGTGTGGTATATGTATAGCTGCACGTGTGTTCATGTGGATTCATATAGAAGACAGAGTTGACATCGTGCGTCTTCTACAGTCTTTCCTCTCTTCAGTACTGAGGCAGCAGGGTCTCTTGCTGAACACAGATTTTGTCCAGCCAGTCAGTGTGCCCTTGACATCACCTGTCCCCCTCCCCCAAGTGCTGAGGTTAATGAGCTCCAAGACCACCTGGCTTCTATGTGGCTAGCTGGGGATCTGACTCAGCAACTCATGCTTGTGTGCCAAGTGTTTATCCACTGAGACCTCTCTCCAGACCCCTTTATCACTTATTTTTCCTTTCCATGCGTCAATCCACCCACATTTCTTTTTTTTATATCCTTCCCCCCACCTTTATAGCATTTCTCCCAATCTCAGCTCCCTGCTCTCCCACTGGACTCTGACCCCTCCCCCCCCAGAGGAGATCCTGGGCATCCACGCTGCATCTTCAACTCAGGGCATATCCGTACACACAGCGGGACAATGGGACAGGGGTCTCTAAGGCTGAAAGTTCCACCCTCGCTACTCCTGGCGCCTTCTTCGAGTTTGCTGACAGCGAAGTGGAGTGGGAACATGGAAAAGAATCCACTTCATCGGCAAGCTCTTGTGTCAGAGAAAATGAAACCAAGGGAGAGAGAGCGCCTGGCGGCACCATCTTAAAAGTAGCAATTAGCTGCCGGGCTGGGTGGCCACCGGGAGCTGTGCACACCCAGGGAAGGCATCCTCCCTAATTGAGCAGTTCCCTAATTCCAGGTTTCTCAAGCTTGTTACTGCTGACGGCCACCGAACAGAAGGCGGGATTCTATGGCACATCCAACAATGAGAGGGGCGATGGATGCGGGCACCTCTTCTTCTGTCACCAGGAAAGAGGCACATGGAGATTGCCAGAAGACTGTGGGTAAGGGGTGGGATGGTGAGAGGGGTGGTTCTGGGCTTGGGTTGTGACAGGGGCGGTACCAGGCGAGCTACAGTCTGCCTTCCTGCTGTCTGTCAGGATGGATCCGGACAGCGAAAGCAGGGAAACAACAAAGGCTTGGAGACAACCTGCGGCTGATGGGGAGGCTGGGACACTGAGATGACCTGGGGCTGATGGGGAGGCTGGGGCACTGAGATGACCTGCGGCTGATGGGGAGGCTGGGACACTGAGATGACCTGGGGCTGATGGGGAGGCTGGGGCACTGAGGAAGGAGATGAAAGATCAGTTCATCTGAGAAGCTGAGAGGACAGAGGGGACGCACCATCCAAGACATCAGTATAGACATAGAACAGAGAGGAAGGGTTGGTTATTCACGCGTCCCTGGGAGTAATGAATACTCATGAAGAGCATTCATCTATGAGGTAGGGCAGGACACTCAGAGCTGAAGGTAGGAGACTTGCCATGGTTAGGTCTGCCATCCACTAAACTGGGTGACTTTGGACAATAACACTTTTCTGAGCTCCAGTTCCTTCCTCTAAATACAAAGATATACATATTTACACACATACACACACTCCACACCTACCTACCTACACTTACAATGTTCACTAGCACACCCCCAACACTCACACAGATATTTACAACACACATACATACATGCACACATTCACACACACACTCACAACTGCATGCAGTGGCGTTCTGGTAAACCAGGTCTCTGGGGGTAAACGGTCCCTGATTTGTGTGTTTGCCAATTTCTGTGGTATAAATATTCCCATAAGGTCCACTACAAATATCCTGAAAGTTCAACCTCTGCTCTCAGGAGCCCAGGTGATCTGGATCCACCACACCACAAATACCATGCAGATCCAAGGGAATAAAAGGTCTAAATACAGGTTCACAGCAAGAGTGCAGGCCAGGGTGGCAGCCAGTGCTCAGCCTCATGCTAACCCTGGCCTGGGAGTGTGACATACAGTGTCACATTGGGAAGAGGCACAGGTTAGAGGAGGTTCAAAGGAAATAAGGGGTGAGGGGCTCAGTGGTACAGAGTGGACTTCACATAATGAAACTCTGGGTCCCGGGGATCCCCAACATCACAGAGTGGGAAGAAGGAAGCAGGAGGGGGGGTTGGGGGAGAGGGGGGAAGAAAAGAAAGCAAACAGGTTAGAACTGAGGAGAGATGTCTGGACTGTCCAAGCCCAGGCCCATAGAGAGGAGGCGGTTTCCCCTTCCCTGTTCTTGCTGTCTGTGAGACTGGCTAGGGGAGGGAGCAAGAGAACAGGCTGTGTGGAGGGTGAGGACCTGGACCCTGGGCCGGTCACTTCTGTTTCTTCAGCTGAGATAGCAGGTTTAAGAGACAAAGCCCGTATGGTCTGCCCAGCCCCAGAGGACATCAAATGGCAGAGAGATGAGCTGTCCGCGGCATACCCCAAATGAAGCTGGGATCACAGAACAGAGATGGTTAAAGGATTGCAGTTTCAAGCCAAGGACAAAAAGGAAAAAGAGTAGGGGCAGGAAGAGGAAGACCAGGAGGAGGCATGGCAGCAGCATTCAGGTAAGGGTGTCTGGCTGCCTCTGGACAACTCATGCACCAAAGCCCTAATCCCCACCTGTCAGTATCCAGGGAAAGATTCCAGAATTCTCCAAACAAAACCTGGTCAAATCTGCGACCCTCAAGTCTCTCATACAAAGCAGTAGAATATCTGCATAGAAGCCACACCCTGTAGCCTGCAGTGGCTTCTACTGTAGATACAATGTAAATACTATGTAAATAGACTCTTGTTGCTTAGGAAACTGTAACAAAAAGTCAGCCCACTTCAGGATAGCAGCAACTCCCCCTCCCCCAAGTTATGTGGCGCCACAGTGGGTTTAAATGGCCAACGTGGAACCTGGAGACACAGCCAGCTGCGCTGAGACACAAGACCCCTGGGAAGTGATGTGGATGTGAGGGTGGTGCCATGGACTGGAGAAGTGGCCCAGCAGTTAAGAGAGGACTGGGGTTTGGTTCCTAGCACCCACATCAGGAGGCTCACAACCACCTGTACTCCGGCTCCAGAACACCTGACATGCTTTTCTGGGTACCCATATACACTCAAGCAAACACATATATCAAAATAATAGGCCTTTTTTTTAAAGTTGCTAGTTCAGCTCTGTAATTTCAACCTCAACCTCTTGAGGTTTGTGGAGCTGAGACAGGGGGATTGCCGTGAGTTCGAGGCCATCCTGTCCTACACAGAGAGAAGGATGCTCAAAAGCCAGATGAGGGGTCTCACTGGGAACAGAATCATTCAGGAAATTGATCATGGGTTCTGCAGCCTTTAGCACTGTGAGAAATCAGCCTCCATTGAAGCTTGGTTGCCATAGCAACCTAAACAGATGACTGGGGCTGGCCAGAAGTGGACCTGTGACTCAAGCTTAGGTCTCTGTGTGTTCCTATTGGCTGGACTCAAATCCTAACTCTGCCCTTTCCCAGCTGGGCACCTTTGGTGAAGTAGTCCCCACTCTGTGACCAAACCCCTCCCATGCACTTGCTATTCCTGGCTCTCATGACCAACATTTAACTCACTTAGAGATCCTGCTGCATAGAGCTCCCCAATTGCTCTATGCTGTAAATTCCTCACATGACACCCCAAACAAGCATTGGGAACACAAGCCAATCCTGGGTCCAACACTGTGGATCAGGGTCTCCTGCTGCACTCCAAGAGATGTCGGAAGCCCTTATCGTGTCTCCCATTTGCTGCAAAACGCACCATCTGCTCCCATCCTGTGAGTCAGGTGCAGCCGAACCCCAGGGCCTTTGCACTGGCCCCCTACCCGCCCAGAGCACCTGTTCCCTGCCAGGCTGGCTCCCTCAGTTTCTGCAGCTTGGCGGAGAGCCTGGGTAATGCAGTGGTTCAAACAGATAGCCGAATTCCAATGGCCCTGAGCTTCAGAACCCTGACGCTGAAGATGCTACCAACAGGGATCTCTGCCCGTAAGGCGTTTTACAGAAAATGACTCTGAGAGCTTGTTTGGAGGGTCTAGCAGGAAAGACAGCTACTCGCAGACCTTTGACCAAAGAGCAGTCCTCCTCAGTTCAGAGAAGAGTGTCCTCGCCTACTGATGAAGGGCACAGCTTTGCGAGGGACACACAAGGAGTGGTGAGGGAGAGATGGAACACCCACCCAGCCAGCCAGCTCGTTCCTATCATCTCTGGTGATCAATGGGGTGACAGAAGTCACAGCCAAACCGTCATTACATTCAAAAACGACTTTGAAATGAAACCTCCGAAGCTAAGTGAAGGTTTAGTGGCTACTGATGAGCTGGACACAAAATTATCATGAAAAGGACACAGTGAAGAAAGAAAGAAGCAGGACTGTGGTGTAGGAGGGAGTCACCTGGGATGACTCCTGGTACCTGAGCAGGTTCAAGGCAAAGGTGTGAACTTACAGTCCTACACCCTGGGTTAGAGTTCTAACGCTCTCTTGTTGAGGCAAATATCAACAGTGGAAGCTGCTGACACTGGTAACACAGGGCCAATGAGGCGGTGAGCTAGGGCCTGAGAGGTGAAGGGGCCATCCAGATACATGGAAGGACTCAACAAGGGTCAGCTGGCTATATGGGCAGCCTGCCAAGTACAAAATGCCCTGTGGCAAATGCACCACTCCTTCTCGATTCGGGGACAAGGGTGGGAAAGAATCGGCGTTCCTGCATCGACACCAGCAGCATGAGCTCAATGTGAAATATGTACAACTCTGAGTCCAAGAGCCGAGGGAGCATCCTTCACTGTTCTGGTATCCTGAGTGAATTGTTTTCTCTCTCTGCACCCCAATGTCCTGCTCTGTATGCTGGGGGTATTAACCCAGGTCTGACCTTCTGAGTCTTTAGTCACTGTTAACTCAAGTACTGCTGTCTCCTGAGATCGCAAGGGTCAGAAAGGTAGCAAAGTGACTTGAGAAATAAGGGACTATCTCAAAACTCTGGGGACAAGCTGGCTGGAGCTTCAGGTACAGGTGGATCCAGGACTCAAGACTCTGCCACCATGGTTCCTCATTCACGTCCGCATTTACCAGCCGTAAATGCTCCTGTTTGGTGTCTTAGCCCCGGCAAGGCTATGTGCTGGTCACCTCTCTACACACTGCCCCAGGGGCAGGCACCGTTCTCATTGTACAGAATAGGAAAGAGAGGCAGGGCAAGTACTGGGGATCCTGCTCAAATGCTCTCCAGGTCACACACCTAGAAAATGCTGATCCTAGCACATCTGTTAAGACAACGGAAGCCCGTAGACAACAGTCTTGACAGCTTTAGTCCCCACAGAAAGGACAGATTTTGTGTGTGTGTTCTCCACCCCGCCCCCAGCTCAGGCGCCAAAGTAAGTAGCAAGTGTTAGGGTCCTGTTAATGTCAAGCCTCCCTCTGGGAGTGGAGGGCTGAGTCTACACTGAGCCACCTGCTTCTCTGAATGGCCACTGTGGGAAAGGCCCCATGCCAGATAATTCTTTCAAAACTGCAGAGAGTCAAGTGGGCTCCCCTGGTGTGCCAAGGGTCCAGCAAAGGTAGGCAGACAGCTCTACTACCTGAGCCCACAGCCTGGCTGCACCCCAAAGCCTCCTTTAGTGTGTGTGTGGCAGGAATAAACTGGCAATGTTGCAGCCTTGAGGACAGAGGGGTTCCTCGGGTCCAGTCCGTTTGCTTTTTCTTCCAAGCTGATATATAAAGGCTTCCGAGCTGAAAACAAAGGCTTGCTTTTCTTAGGTTGCTGGGATGCTGGGGCCTCAGCTGCCAGCGACCTCAGGAAAACAGTCTCTGGCAGTCATCAGAGGGGCAGAGCCAGGAGCAGAGGCACCCACCCTGACTTCTCCAAGAGAGGGGGTACCTAGCAAACCTCTGAGCCCTGGGAGAAGGCACTGGGAAGGCTGCTGGAGAGGAAGGCAGAGGAAAGAGGGAACTGCAACAGGGAGGAAAGACTGGGCCCAAGACATGAGAGAAACGACCCAGTCGGAGACCTAACAGAAAAGGTCACTGGGAGTGAGTGGCTGAGCAGGTTGGCCTGAAATTTAAAGTCCTCAAACTCATGATCACCTGCCTCAGTTTCCCAAGTGCTGGGATGAGAGGTATCCCAACAGGCCTGTTTTATAATTGTTTTTCTTAGCCCATCCCAACAGGAACTGTATAGCTAGAGCCCCTCTGAGCGGGAAGGTGGTTATGACCAATTCCAAGCCTGAGATAAGATGACTCAATCACTGGGTTAAGTCATTGAGAGGACTATCTGAGCAGAGAGAAACGGGACAGAAAAGGAGACAGGCTACCTGTGGGGCCAGAAGAAGCTGTGGGAAACAGCACCCTCATGCTATCCCCAGGGATGATGGGAGGCCTAGGTGCTATTCTTATTAGCACTATTAGCAAGTGAGGAAGCAGAATCAATTAGAACAGGTAGAGGAGCCAGGGCTTAAATTCTGTGGGCTGTTTCAGGGCACCGTGAGGAAGACAGGAAAAAAGAGCCTTGGAAATATAATGAGATGTGGGGAGAGGGAAGAGGAAGGGGAGAGGAAAAAGAGGAGGAGGAACGGGAGAAGAAGAAAGGGAGACAGGCAGAAGCAGGATTTATGAGGAAGGAGGAGGAAAAAGGGAAGGCGGGAAGGAGAGAACAACACAGGACCTACGGAAGCTGGGGTGGGGCCAGCGTTGCCTGGCAATGGGCGCTGCGATGACGTCAGCGGCGGCCCAGTCTCTCCCGAGTGGATGAGATCATCATGGCCTCCCAAGCACCCCGCCACGGGCTCCTCGCCAGCGTCTGGAGAGCCTGAGGTCTGCGGGGCGGCGCCGGCCGATGACGTCACTCCGCGCCGTGAGGCCTCCGTGCCCAAAGATCGCTGACCTCTTAGCATGACGGACAGGTCTCCGTATTGTTTCAGACCTGCTGTGACGCTGGGCCTGCACTTAACACCCTCCTGTTGTCCCAGTTCGCAGACTGGGGTCAACCCCACTGCAGAGAAACCTGATCATTGTCGTTACAGCTCAAAGCCCTTCCCACTGACCCAAGCCAGGCCTCCAGGGCATGGTTTTTGTGTATGCATGTGTGTCTGTGTCTGCGTTATGTATGTGCACCACGTGCATGTCTGGTGCACACGGAGGCCAGAAGAGGGAATCAAGTCCCTTGAAACTGGAGTTACAGATGGTTGTCAGCCTCCTTATGGGTGCTGGGAGGCAAATCCAGGACCTCTGCAAGAGCATCCAGTGCTCTTAACCTCTGGGCCATCTCTCCAGCCCCCAGTGTTTTAGTAGAGCTGTTATTTCAAGCCTCACATTTAATGCCCTGTCTCCTCAACTAAGTCCCTTTTATTCAGTTCCTGTACCCACTCTGGTGTCCATAATTGTTGGTTTGGGCAGTGTTGATATCCAAACTCAAGTCTGGCTGGGAATAAAACTGGGTATATTCCATGCTTGCTCAACCCATGACCAATAAGTTGGCAAGAATGGAGACAGAAAATGTATAAAAGGCAGGCATGTAATGATTTCCTGTGAGCAAGTGTAGGGAGTTAGATGGTCCCAGGAGGGAGCATGGGAGTTTCCAAAGCACTATGCTCTCTCTTTAAAATCTCCACACGCTTTCTTTGCAGACAGAGTTTTTACTGTGTAGCCCTAGCTGACCTGGACCTCACTATGTAGACCAGGTTGGCCTGGAACTTATTATCTAGACACTGACCTTGAACTCAAGAGATTCACCTGCCCCTGCTTCCCAAGTGCTGAAGGCAGGAGCCACCAAGTCTGGCTTAGAGCCCAGCTCTTTCCTACACCTTAGAGTCTTTGTTTACAGGCAAGAAAGTGGAGACTCACACCAGTGGGCTCCTGGGCCAGCCTCGGCGCTGACTTCCTTTCTTACCAGGGAAGGAGGGTTGCTAGGGGAAATGGGATCCAGGCCATGCCCAGGACACAAGCTCCTTTCATTCAGATGGAGGGCATTTGGATCCCCTCAGTAGGCCACATCTGGGAGTCGCTACCCTGTACCCACAGTGTGGGGGGCATGGTAGCACACAGTTGATTCTGGGAGCCCAGGACTCAGCCCCCCTTCTAGTCCTAAATTCAGATTTATAACCGGCCTTTTATACTGTGGTACCTGTGTGTGGAGTGGGAGCTTGGCAGATGTCATTGCTGGGAATGAGACTTCCCTCCTACTGTAATCCTGAAAATCAGCCCCGTGCTGTGGCTGCTGGTTCCTCTCTGTGGTAAGCCCTTCTGGCCTCACATCCCAGCTTGGCCCCATCCATTCCATTCCTCATATGGTGACAGACACCTGTAATCTCAGCATTTGGTAGGCTGGGACAGGAGGCCTGCCAGGAGTCTAAGGCCAGCTTCGGCCGCAGGGTAATACGAGGGAGGCTTTGTGGGTGGCAGTTTGGGAACACAGGCTCTCCTACCTGCCCCCTGCTGCTTAGGGTCCTTCTCCATCACAGCGACCAGCTGGCTACAGAGTGGAACCCAATCACAGCAGAAAGAGCATGCCTGGGGGCAAGTCACGTGACCAACCGCTGGCCGGGTTTCCTTTCCAGGCTCTGAGTAAGTCTATGTAAGTGGACAAGAAAGCAGGTATAATGCCACCTTTGCAGCATGGGGAGGTCTGTGGGGTGAGCTCTTGGGGCGTCGATCAGCTTGGTTTGGCCTCACCAAGACCATGACTAAGTAGGCCAAAGCCCTCTGCCTCGTTGCCCAGGGGCTCCTTTAGAGGTGCAGTCTCTTCTAAGAACAGTCAAGGCCACCTCAGCAAGAGGGTCATGAAGAATCAGGACCACAGAAGGCCCCACCCAGGCCACAGAAGGGTGGGTCCCAGATAGCTGGCCGGATGGAGAAGGTTTTTCCTTGCTCCTGTTGTTTGTTTCTTGAGGAGCACGGGGCCACTGTGGACTGCCTACTGATGCAGCAGCAGGCTCCGGAGTTAAGGCATGCAGTTGGACTGTGCCCAGCTCCATGTGTCCCGTTCTCTCCTTGGAAGAGCAGCCACAGCAGCCTCATCTGGGACACTAGTCAATTCTCCATTGGGGCCACCCTTGGATGGGTGATGCAGTTGGGGCATAGGCAGGCCTCCCCCCTCGACAGCCACCATCCAAGCTGGAAGCCTATTTCCAAAGAAGATGGGGTGGGGTGTGGTAATTGGGGGTTGGGGGCCGAAGGAGCCAGGATTTCAACAGCAGCTGTGAGCCTGATTCTCCCCTAGGATTCCGGCCGCCCCTCCTCCGTGCTGAGTGTTTGCCATTAAAAACAAACAGTATCATTTGGTTCAATATAAAATGAATTAAAGGAAATTAAACTGCGGGGGCCATGTGGTCTGTCTTGTCTGCTGTTGTCTGAGGCTGTTTTTCATTTTTCCCAGCGGGGAACGACAGCTTGCGGGGTGTGGAGCAGGGCAGGAGGGATAAATAAATAAATAAAGAAATAAATAAATAAAGTAACCCCTCCTCTTCCCCCCCACACTAGTTCAGGCTGAGGTTTGAGAACTCCCAGGAGTCCACTGTGCCCTGTCCTTGCTGTCTTCCCTGGTGGCTGACTGTGGTCTTGGGAGTCTCCCAGAGGACAGAGTAAAGAGGTGGGGAGGGGGACAAAACAAACAAAAATGATAGGCAGGCCCTTGAGACAGAAGAGGGGGCGCTGGGCAGCCGAGGGCTGGGGTGTGAGTCTGAGAGGACAGGATGAGGGTATGGGTCTGTGCCGACAGGGGGATTGCTATGACTATGTCCCCACTTTGCAGAGTGGCGGCCCTGTGATAGTTGGCAGGTGTGTGGGCTGGAACGTGTTATGTGCACAGGTACATGCATACATGTAATGTTTGTTAGTGTGTTTGATAGCATGTTGAAGCCCCGAGTTCTGCAACTAAAAAAAACAGGATTCAAGTGTCTGACCTAGCGCTCGTTAATCCTCAGTAAGCCAGTTACCTTCTCTGTCTCAGGATCCCTGTCTGCCAAGTGGAGCGTCTGAGAATACCCGCTCACAAGGTGTTCCAGGAATGTCTGGCGCTGTGAATGAGAATGGCCTCCATGGGCACACATGCTTGGATGCTTGGTCCCCAGTTAGTGGAACTGCTTGGGAAGGATTAGGAGGCGTGGCCTTGTTAGAGAAGGTGTATCACTGGGGGAGGACTTTGAGGATTCAAAAGCTCACATCAAGCCCCAAGTGTCTCTGTCTCTGCCTGCTGCCTGTGGATCAAGATGTAGAGTTCTCAGCTATTGCTCCAGCACCATGCCTGTCTGCTTCCTGCCAGGATGACATGATCTAAAACTACAAGCAGGCTGTCAATCAAATGCTTCCCTTGTAAGTGCTGCTGTGGTCATGGTGTCTCCTCACAGCCACAGAACAGTAGCTGAGACAGCATGGAATCAACTCACATAGATGAAGCCCCTAAGAAGGGAGCAGACACATCAGCGATTTCCCATGCTTATCCTGGATTAACATAGGATGTTTACTGTTTTACTAATATCCCCCCCCCCCATCATCTGAAGGGCCCAGGTCTCACACTGTTGTCCTGTCACGGAATGCTGTGTGACCCTAGGTAAGTTAATACACCTTGCTGAGGTGGCTCATCTGAAATGAAGTATAAGGGTCCTGGAGCAGAGACTAGTATCCCTTCATGTCCTCTGTCCCCTTCTTTCAACAGATGACTTTCCACGTGGCTTTATGTTCAACAGCATCTGGCTGTACCTTACACTCCCAGGGCAGCCCATTGGTCCATCTGTATGGCTGAGCAGAAACCAATGTGATCTAAGCAATAGGACAGAAGCTGATTTTGGGGAGAAGAATATGCAGGACACAACGCAAAAGTGCTAAGGCAGGAGCATCGGCTGGCAAGATGGCTCAGTCAGTACAGGTGTTCGCAGCCAAGCCTGGTGACCTTAGTTCTATCCCTGGGACCCACAAGAGACCGTTGATGTCTGCAGGTTGTCCTCTGACTTCCACACACATTACACAGCAAACATGCCCACACGCACAAAATTAACGTAATGACAACAATAATAAAGATGAGAGCGTGAAGAATCCAGACATCATCTTGGTGGTGGCATGCTCTCTGTGGGAATGTGGGATTTATACAAAATCATGATTCCATAAAGCAGTGCTTCCCAGTCACAGATCCAAGGACAAAAATGAGATGTTTTTCATCAAATTCAATGCTGATAACTGGAATGGGCACTTTCTGTGTTTTCTGCCCTTTTTCCTATGGTTAGTTTTTTGAGGCAGGATCTCATTATGTAACCTAGACTTGTCTTAAACTCATGGCAATCCCCTGCCTCAATCCCCCCAGGTATAATGAATACGTACATCACCACCTTCTGATACTTTTTCTGAAAGGTCCTTTGTTGTTGTTTGTGGGGCTGGGGAGAAGGCTTAGTTGGTAAAGCTTTTCCTTCGTGTCCATGTAAAAAGCCAGGCATAGAGGCAAAGAACTCATAATCCCAGTGGGTAGGAGGTGGGAGGCAGAGACAGATAGACCCCGAGGCTCAATGGCCAACCCACCTAGCCAAGGTGTTGAGTTCCTGGCTGAGGAGAGATCTTGTCTCAAAAAAAGTTGGATGGTAGTTGAGAAATGCCAGAGGTTGTCCTCTGATTTCACATTTGTGCCATGCGTGCGTGCATGCACAAGTGTGCACAAACCCCCATACACGTGAATGAACACACAGAGAAATAAAAATAATAATTAAAAGTACTTTGCATGTTTGTTTAAGCCCAGGCTGGCCTTGAACTGGAGACCTCCTGCTAGGATGAGGAGTGCCCCATTTGTGCTTCTGGATGCTTCCCTGCCTAGGGAAAGCGCCACCTCAGCCCGAGGCTGTCATCTTGTATCCTCTTTGCTAATAAGGCCACAGTGTCCACTCGCTGTTGAGTACTCTCCTAGGCATCACTGTGAGAAGCAGATGTGCTGACACCTCAGCCAGGAAGTGGCAGAGATTGTCGACTATCACGTGGTATGTCCTATCTAACCCATGGAAAGGCCATAGGAGAAAGAGATGGCATTTCCTGGCGGCAGGAGGGACTTTTGCCCAGGGCTACAGTGTCACCCCTGCCCAGGCTTCCAGGCTATTCTGTAGATAAGCTCACCCTGCCACCACTGAGCCTCTTCCTTGCAATAAAACTCTCAAAGCACAGTGTGCTACTGGCTCTATTTCTCTGTTCTTTCTTTCCTTTTTTTTTTTTTTTTTTTTTGAGACAGGGTTTCTCTGCAGCTTTTTTAGAGCCTGTCCTGGAACTAGCTCTTATAGACGAAGCTGGCCTCGAACTCACAGAGATCCGCCTAACTCTGCCTCCCAAGTGCTGGGATTAAAGGCGTGCACAGCCACCACCATCTAGTGGCTCCATTTCTCTGGAAAGAGATCTGTCTGACAGAGAATCCTTGACTGATTCCCACCAAAGTCATGGAGACAAACTGCCCACTGCACTCAGGCAAAAATAAAACAGCAAGAAGGGAGCTACTGGGCCAACGGAGGCCAGAGAGATGGGCAGGCTGGAGTCATGCCCTGGGTCCACATTTAAACCTCAGCCTTTCCAAAAGACAGTGACAAAGCCTTCATTGGGATTGGCTTCTGGCCCACCCTGAAGACAGGCACGTCACAGTCCTTCTAAAGCAGCAAGAAAGACTTGGGAAAGTGCAACTTGTATGCAGCCTTGGAGGCAATGCAAACTGCTATAATCAACTTGGGTGGGGGGAATGACCCACTGGGATTCCATTAAGTGGAAGATACTCAATCCAACATTTCCATCTTGGCTGGCCATGTTAGAGAAACCTCGTGCATGTCTGCAGGGATGTTGGACATTATATTTGTCTTGTTGGTAAAAAATGAAGAAACAGTTTTACCATCACAACTCAACTGTGTCAGCTAACCCTGGGAATATTACACAGCACTGAAACGGAATGAACTGTGCAGGCCAAGGGTGTGTGCTCAGATCAGCCAGAGCGCTTGCTATGGTCCTGACAGCAGGGCACAGCCTTGAGGGAGGATTCTGACTCAGGGTTGCCGGCAGAGCTAAGGCCAAGCATGCACATGTGTGGGAGTGTGTGTATGTTTGTGGGGTGGGTATATGTGTAAGCAGATACCAGAGGTCCACGTTAGGTGTCTTCTTCAGTTGCTCGCTCTCCAACTTTTGATTGGAGGCAGTCTCTCACTGAACACTCACCAATTGCCTAGACTGGGCTGAATGAGCTCTAGGGGTCTGCCTGCACTGTGTACCTTTCTCCAGGGCTGGGGTTACAGGTGTGCGCTGCCATGCCCAGCTTTTAGCTGGGTGCAGGGACCAGAACTCAGAGACTCCTACTTGCAGAGCAAGAACTTTCCTGACTGAGTCACCTCCCTAGACCCTGATGGCCATCTTTGAAGCTGCTACACCAGTGGCCATCTGCTGGGCAGGACCGAAAGTGACCAGCAGGGGCTCTAGTTTATAGATATGACAAGGAAAGCGGGAGAGGCCACGCAGATGGTGAATGGCAGCAGGACTCTGACAGGAAATGCACAGCCTCTGGGTCCCACCTTTCAGCCGCCAGATTGTTTCCTGTGTGTGTTTAGTTGGAGCCATCTCCAGGGTCAATGAGATGGGAGCCAAGAAAAGCATGGTGACCTGGAAGAACACCCCCCCCAATTGCTTCTGTGTGCCCACAGCGGCTATAATAAGACTCAAGGATGAGATTTTAACTTCCTGGAGGAAGAACTGGGTATCCAGAACAGGAAGGGATACACACAAGTGAGCATGTGTGTGAGCCTTTGAGCATGTGTGTGTATGTGTGTGAGCATGTGAACATGTATGTGTGTATATGTCTGTGTAGGTTTGTGTACATATGTGTACATAAATATACTGTTTTGACCTTTGAACTCCATGATTCTATTAATATTAACAAAATAATTCTATGGTAGTAAAAGGTAGACGTCCAGATAGATACAAAAGATCTTCTAGGAGGAGCAAAGGGCTCTAGGAAGGCGCGTCTGCAGGGTATGATTCTGTCTGTCACTAGGTCTCACAAAGTCGCTGGTTTCAAGACCAGAAACTACTTTCTTTTTAGAGACAGGATCTCACTATGTAGCCCTGGCTGGTGAAGAGTTCACTATATAGACCAGGCTAGCCTCAAACTCAGAGCTCCTCTGTCTCTGCCTCCTGGTGCACCATCATGCCCAGCTCAACAGCAGAATTCAGTTCCTCACAGTGCTGGAATCTGGAGCCCAAGTATCTAGAGGGTTGGATCCTTTGGAGATCTGCCTCCCACCTCTGCACCCATTGACATCCCAATTTCCTCTTGATATAAGATACTAATAATGATCACACTGGGTCAGGACAGGAGGTCCCTGTGACCTCCTGCTATATCTGAACTCAAAATATCTACCTTGCAACTGTGTATTTAAACACTCGGTCCCCATCTGAAGGTGCTGTTTTGGACAAGGAATGTGGGATGAGGCTTGATGTGGGGCATGACCCCACTCTGTCTTCGTTCCCTTACTGCCTACATTATGTAATCTCAAGCTCCCTCTGCCACATTCTGAAGTGTTGAGTTCTGTTCCTTGGGCCACATGTAGAAAGTTGTCTTTTGACCCCCACATGTGTGCTTCGGCATATGCTCATACACACACTAAACAAAGAAATATAATTTTAAAAAGTTAAAAGTGCAAAAGCACCCATATGCCAGGGAACACATTTCAGGCTGTCATGGTAGGGGCTGACCCAGGGGCGAGCAAACACTTGACCCATTCTTTCATAGTTTTTGCAGCCTTGCTAAGTGGGGCTGGAGAGCTGCTGGCAGTGGCTTTCTCCTCTCTGACCTTCAGGGAGACAGCGGGCAGCCTATCAGTGGGTCCCCTGGAGCAGTCAGATTGGCAGAGCCCTTGCTCACCCTGCTGCAGCGTGCCCTGTTCTGCTGTCTTGTGCTGGCATCAGTGTCCATTGGGATAAATGGTCCCACTGGGAGGAGGAAGTTGAGCACTGGGTGAGTAGCTAAGGTTGCCAGCAATAAACAAGGAAGCCAGGACTGAAATTCATCTCTGATGACTCAGGACCTGGGTGGTATCTGACAAATGGCCTGCAGAGTTCTGAAGACAACTTTCTGTTTTTATGTGTTCTCCATCAGAGAAACTAGCAGAATGACCCCTGCCAGCTACATGTATGCAGGGATCACCTCCACAGGTGCTGTGACCAGTACCTGAGAGGAATTATCTTAAGGGAAGAAAGGTTTATTTCAGTTTACTGCAGTTCACAGATGAAGATGCAGTCCACTGTGGCAGGGAAGTCATGGCTACAGGGACTTGAAGAGCTAGCCACATTGTATCCATGGTTAGGAGCAAGAGGTGAATGCTGAAACTCAGTGTGCGCTCTCTCTCTCTCCCCCATTCCCACTTTGTCCGGGACCCCAGCCGACAGATGGAGCTCCCACATTCAGAGTGGGTCTTTGCACCGTAATTAACCCAGTCTAGAAACTCCCACACAGGCATGCCCACATGATATAGACTATTAGTTTAACCACGTAAAGATGTGTTGGGTTTGTTTATGTTGCAGGATATTAGCTTAACCATGTAAAGATGTGTTGCACCTGCTTACCTTGCCTGCCTAAGGCACATGACTGCTCTAATATGATGATGAACAGCCAATAGCTAGGCAGGCGGTATGGGCAGGGCTCCTGGGCAGCGACAGTAAGTAGGAGGAAGAGGAATCTAGATGCAACAGAGACAGAGGGAGATGCCGGGGGCCAGACAGACACGGAGGAAGTGGGAAAGCAGGACTTACAGAATGAAAGAAAGGTAAAACAAAGAAGAATAGAAACAGGTTAAGTTATAAGAGCTAGTGGGACAAGCCTAAGCTAAAGACCAAGCTTTCAGAATTATTAAGTCTCCATGCCATTAATTTGGGAGCTGGCTGAAAGAGCTTGGATACATCCACAAATGTGTCTTTTAGGGGATTTTAGATCTTGTCAAGATGAAAATCAATACTAACCATCATAAGCCCGTCCCTGTCAACTAGACACCCCCGAACATGTCATCACTTGTTCCCATAGGCTCATGGCTATCTCATAATGACAAACTCATTTACCGTATTAGTGGGAAGCTGAAGTAAACCCCATTCTAAGAATGCGCTAGAATGGTACTGTCCAGCAGGAATTTTGGCAGTGGTGGTAGGGACAGAACTCAAAGTACTACAAATATTGGACCAGCTCTCTGCCTCTGAGCTCCGGCCTCAGCCCTGGAGACATTGTATCTATGTTGGCCGCACAGGGACAAGCTGCATGTGGCTGCTGAGCTAATGTGGCTGGTGCAGCAGAGGAACATCTAGGATTCAGCTACTTCACTTGTAGAGAGCACATGTGACCTGTATCCGCCATATGGGGCCAGCACAGCTCTAAATCCTGGGTCAAGAGGCATTCGTTTTAATAAAAAGAAAGGCAGTGTGGACCAGCCAATCCCTTCCTTTTATTCCTAAGAGCAGGAGTGGGGTGGGGAGACGGTGTCATGTGAATTCAGGTTATTTCAGCCTCTTAATTAGGGACAGGGTGGGCGTGGGTGTGAGGAGTGATGTCCTTAGTTACAGAACTCAGAAGCTGAAGCGGGAGGACTGAGAGTCCCAGACTAGCCTAGACTACATAGTGCTACCCTGTTTCAAAGGACAGAAACAAGGGCTGGTCAGATGGCTCAGTGGGTAAAAGGGCTCACGTCTAAGCCTGACGTCCGGAGCCCAACAGGACCCACACGATGGAAGGAAAGCAGTGACTCCTAGAACAGTCTTCTGACCGACCAGTGTCCTCTGTGGGCACATGTGCCCTCCCGTAAATACATGCAACACAAAACCAGAACAAAACAAAGCACAAACAAACGAGAAACCACAGAATGGCATGCCGGGTGTGTTGGCAGAGGAGCGAGTGAGCTGACAACGGCTAGGAAGGCGTCTGCTCAGCTTTCAGCTTCCGGTTGCAGCATGGTGCTATAAGCACACACCTTCAAATCCTCAGTGAATTGGACCATGGGAAGGGAGAGGCTGGCCCAGCCATAACCCTGACAAGCGAGTAGGGTAAGCGTCTTCTCAACTCATAGCAACTACTCTGTGCTCGGGACAGAAACTCCTAAGACACAAGGTTTCTGGTCAAGGAAGTTCACACTCCAGTTGAGGTGATGCAGGGCAGGGCAGGGGTGGCGGACAATTGATGTAGACAGAGCAGTCTGATACATAGGAGGAGAAAGTTCATGATGCTGACAGGGTGGGTCACCATGGGAAGGATACAGCCATGGGACCAGCAGGGCGATGCTACCATAGACAGAGGGGACGAGAAGTATGAAGGGCTGGTCTAGGTGGAGGGAGGGAAGGATGGTGAAGAGAGAGGTGGAGGAGAAGCCAGATCTGGCAGGCCCAAGATACATGAGCTGTATATATTACATGTGGCTAACTAATTGATTAATTTGACGTGGGCAAGCGCTCTACCAGCTTCCCTCCCTCCCAAACCCCGCCACCAGCCCATTATACGGGCTTATGATGGCACATGATGGTTCAGCTCAGGGCCAGCTGTGGTGGCTTACACCCAAGATCCCAGCGCTCAAGAGACTGAGGCAGGAGGATCAGGAATTCAAAGCCAGCCCAGGATACACACTGAAACTCTTTCTAAGAAACAAATAAATAAAAGAAAATGGCAGCTCAGGCCAGGGTGACCATTTGGAATTGAGGCTGAGGAGCAGTGACCGCCATCTTTGACTTATTGGAGCCACTATTTTTAACCCAAGGAGCCTGACTCACGAAGGGGCTCCTCTGTGAGGGTTCCTGACAGATCCTCTCATGCTAGGAGGCATGAGGGAATTTGGGAATTGGTCACAGCAGAGGGATGATTGAGAAAAGGAAGAAAATGAAGACACTCCCCAAGTCCCCAGGCAAGGTGTCTCACTCAGCCTCATGTCAGGCCATCAAACGGGGCCAAATACCAGAGGCCTCCAATATCATAATTGCAATATTCAACCAGCCCGCTCTCTCAGTGGACGGCATGGAGGCCAGCACAGGAGCATCTGTGCTGAGGGCCATTAGGGGTCCCTGACAGATGTGTCTCCCCCCCACCCACCCCACCCCAGCTGCAGAGGAACACCCGTGGCTTTCTTCCTCCCAGACAAGGATTGATGAGGATTCTCGAGAGCCCTCAGACAGGCAAGGAGAGGCTGCGGACCTTTTCCCAGCCTGCAATTTATCTTGAGAGGGCCATTCGCATCACTTGTTACAGGCTGGATTATGCTCTGACCTGGCACATTAATCTCTCCGAATAAAATAATAATCATCAAGGAAGGAGCTGGACAGTTGCCAGGGAGGCATTAATAACTGTCACCACACCTCAGAGGTATGGGAAAGGGTGTCAGGGCCCACATCCACCCCCTGGTCCAAACAGTGCCATCTGAAGGGGAGGGAAGACCCTCTAGCCTGGATTGGGGGTGGATAGGGATTTTGTATCCATGGACCTGACTCTTAACTAGCTCAGAGGAGCTCACTAAACAAACCCAGGACACTAAATTTACTCAGAAAAACCATATTTGCATTCCTACACGCGAGAGATTCCAAGTAGCATCAGTCACACTGGTCAGAAGTTGGGACGCATCCCAAGTCCCTCAAAGAGCAAATGGCTAAATGAACGTGTGGGATGGGAAACAGTCACGGAAAGAAATGAAGGTTGGGCCATGGTACTGTGTGATGGTGGTGTGTTTTCTTGTGTGTGCGTGTACATGCATGCATACATGTGTGCCTGTGTGCGTGAGGGTGTGTGTAATGCACTAATATGTGGGGCACTCTGCCAGAGAGGGCAGGGAGGGATCTTAGGAGTTATCCTCTATCGCTGTCTTCCTTTACTGCCTGAGAGTCTCTCACTGAACTGTAAACTTGCTGTTTGGGGATCTGTCTGTGTCCTACAATGCTGGGGTTACAGGCACCTCAGTCCTGCCTGGTGTTCCTGTATTGCTGGGATTTGACCCAGGACCTCTTACCCACTGAGCCATCTCTCAATCCTGTTTTGCTTTGTTTCTTTTGAGTAAGGTTTTACTGTTCCCAGGCTGGCTCTGAGCTTTCAATCCTCCTGCCTCTGCCTCTTGAAGGCTAGGATTCCAAGTGTGTGGGCTATGTCAGCCTATGCTACGATGAAGATGAACTCGAACACGTGAATGTTGGCTAACAGCTAGGACAAGATTCTGTGTATAGGAAGTACACAGAGTTGGCAAATCCACGGACAGTCCCAGGACTGGCGGGAGGAGCCCGGGGTGGCTGCTTCGTGAATACAGGCTTCCCTTCGGGGTGGTGGCAACATTCTGGAACTACACAGGGGTGCCGGTTGCACTGTCACCGTACAAAATGTCACAGAATTAATGACACCCTTTGGAATGATTAGTAGTTAATTTTATGGGAATTTTACCTCAAATAAAATACTTTAAAGGTCTAAGACAACTAACTGTCCTTGCCTTAAGAGGCCTCTGTGCACGAGGACAGCCGAGAGAAGGGCCCTGCTTGTGGAGGGTTGAGCCACACCCCCTCTTCTGTGACTGACCTGTGGTCACCACGAGGTCTACAGTCTTTGCTACATTACTTAGTTCAGTCTGTGTGATGAGAGGTCAGAGCCCCTCTTCCCTGGGGACTGATGAGACCGAAGACAACAATGTGCTGGGAGACTCTAACTGCCACCGAGAGGGGCTTTGTCCCCTGTGTGCCTGAGACACAGCCCACCCCAGCAGCCTCTCAGTAGAGTTCTTGAACAAACAGCCTGCCGGAGACACTGTGCAAGAGGACAAGGCACGTGACAGTGGACATTACTGTGTGTCACCACAAATGACGGGCTGTGAGCTGCAGGGAGGCCCTCCTGCCTCTGGTGTCACACTCTGCCATCTGCCTACTGTCCGAAGCAGGGGGGCACAGTGTCTATGTCCACCCACAGTAGAAGTCACAGTAATAGTCCTGACTGCTCTTCAGTTTCTGACTGTAGTCCTGGGCAAGTCACCAAAACCCCCTGTACCACTGTCACCAACCCCCCTGTACCACTGTCACCAACCCCCCTGTACCACTGTCACCAACCCCCCTGTACCACTGTCACCAACCCCCTGTACCACCGTCACCAAGCCCCCCTGTACCACCGTCACCAAGCCCCCCTGTACCATAGTCACCAACCCCCCTGTACCACTGTCACCAACCCCCCTGTACCACTGTCACCAACCCCCTGTACCACCGTCACCAAGCCCCCCTGTACCACCATCACCAACCCCCCTGTACCATAGTCACCAACCCCCCTGTACCACCGTCACCAACCCCCCTGTACCACAGTCACCAACCCCCCTGTACCACCGTCACCAACACCCCTGTACCACCGTCACCAACACCCCTGTACCACCGTCACCAACCCCCCAGTACCACCGTCACCAAAACACCTGTACCACCGTCACCAACCCCCCTGTACCACCGTCTCCAACCCCCCTGTACCACCGTCACCAACCCCCCTGTACCACCATCACCAAAACCCCCTGTACCACCGTCACCAAAACCCCCTGTACCACCGTCACCAAAACCCCCTGTACCACTATCACCAAAACCCCCTGTACCACAGTCACCAAAGATGTAAGAAGGGGTGAGAGTCATGATTAGATAAAGTCCACAAGCAGCAAATGCCAAGTGCCCTACAGGTGGTTAACAATAGTCACCAGGATGGGCAGGAAAAATGACCTCTATTGACAGTCTGTTCTCAGGGTCATTCAGCATCAGTTGCAAGCTCTGGTAGGGAGTCTGCCTCTCCCGTCTTCCAGGCTGACCCTGCAGACTGTGTAGAGCCAGGAGGCTCCAGCAGCGATGGGTGTTCCAGTGTGTGTGTGGGGGGCGGGTGGCCGTGTCTGCTAGCTTCAGCCCCAGTTCCTCCATAGCCTGCACTGTTGTGCTCCATGCTTAGGCTCCTCCCCCGCTTACACTGCTGTGCTACAAGCCTGACTGTGGGACAAGAGGAGTCCTGAAGGCGGAATGCCCTGTGCCTGCAGATGGCTGGCCGAGGCCTGTATTCCTATAGGAAGTGGCCTATGTTGTCCAAGCAGCTGATGGCTGCAAGCTATTACTGGCTGAGGATATGGCTTCCGTGAGGAGGACAATATGACTCTCGAGTTCCTACTCACTGGAGTAAGAACTTGGAGGAGACAGGAAAGTGGAAGCTTCCAAAGCCCTGGCTTTTCTAGTCTTGGAGTATAAAACCACCATGCAGTAAAAATGAAGCCTGAGAAACAGGCACTTGCCAGGACTCTGCAACATAGGGAAAAGCTCCAGGATTAGGTATCATGAAGATTAAGTCATATACCTGGTGCAGGTGGGCCACCCCAACCCAAAACTACAGCATCCCAAAGGCCCCCAAATCTGCAACTGTTTGAACTCAGACATGAAGACATACACAAGTAGGAAATGCCTGCACCACCCTGACCTCCCATGACACACCGCAACGGAAAGCAGGTGTGCCAACAAGATTGTCTGGCGTGGGTGAGACAGGTGAATTCCATGTTTATGCCCAGATCACATTCCCAACATACCTCCTTATGAATATGCATATAGTCTAAAAACTGAAAAACAAAACAAAACAAAACTGTGATCCAGGCGTATTGGATGGAGGACAATGAGCCTGCGCTATGAAGCGTTCCTTGTATAGTTCCCCAGGTACCAGGCCCAGACAAAGCACATTCTCTTCCAAAAGCAACCGTTCCTACGTGGTCAGCACAATTTCCAGCGGTAGACAGGTGAGAAGCTCAGAGAGGTTTCGTTATCTGACCAACCCTACACAGACAGAGAAACCTAGCCAGGTCCAGACATAAATGTGCCCGAGGCTGGAGTCCTTGTGTCTAACCACTGGCCATGCTAGTTTTGGGGGTCAAGTTCACGGCGCCTATAGGAACATGGCGTGATCTAGACAGGCAGAGGGTCACAGTTATTATCACTGGGCCAGTCTGGAGAGGCAGCGGCTCACGGCTCCTTAATGCCGAGTGGTCCCTCTCCCTACTACCCCCTCTCTCTGTTATGCTTTCTGACCCTGCTTTAGGGGACAGGGATATGGCCTCACCCAAGAAAACCTCAAAGTTTTGGGCTCACCCAAGCCAGTGCTTGGTGGGGAAAGGAAAGAAGATGCTCAAAGTGTAACCCCTAGTAAGTTGGGTCAGTTGTCACTCAAGACTGAGGGCCAACTCAAAGTGTAACCCCTAGTAAGTTGGGTCAGTTGTCACTCAAGACTGAGGGCCAACTCACCAGCTGTCCTTGGAGGTAGTGAGAGTGACAGTCCTCTGAGCTAGTAAGTTGGGTCAGTTGTCACTCAAGACTGAGGGCCAACTAACCAGCTGTCCTTGGAGGTAGTGAGAGTGACAGTCCTCTGAGCTGAGGCCATTCCTTAAGACCCCTGCATCCAGAAGCATTTCCCCGCTGCTGACCACTGCAAAGCAGCACAGCTCCCACTCCCGCCTCTGCTCATGGCAGGCATTACTAGTTGATCACAGAGCCCTTCCCCTCTGAGCAGTCACATTTACAGAACGAGTTTGTGGACTGTACAGAGTCAAACACTGTGAGTATCACCCTTTTCTGAGGGATGCAGGACCCAGGAATGTGGACAGGCTTTGTCCTCCGCCCTCAGGTAAAATCAGAAGAAAACTGACAAGGAAAGCTTTGGAGAGACGGTACTGAGGGGTGCGGATGCAGGGGCATCATGGCGGGTGAAGGGCAGGCATTGCATTAGCTTTGCTCCAGCTCTCTCCTCCTCTGGGAGGTGCCTGGAGCCCCACACATGTGTGTGCGCAGTGACTTGGGCCTGGGGTGGCAGCAGCCAGAGCTTACCTTGGACTTAACCGCCAGGATGATCTTCGGCAGGGCCACGACGAGGCACTTGAGGGCGATGGTGATATACTTCAGCACGAAGTCGGCGATCCCCACGATCCAGAGCAGGTCAAAGAAGTCCAGGGTCTCCAGGTTGGGCTTCAGAAATATGAGGCTGGGGGTGTGTTCAGAGAATAAGTCACTCATTTAGACCCTGGTCCTATCAGCTTTCCCTCAGGAGGGGACTCTGGAAATATCACCCACGCAAGCACACCGGCCTCGACATCACACCTCTGCGGCTGCTTCTCTACCACTGACCAGCAGTGTGACCTCTCCGAGCCTGAATTCTCTGGAGGAGTAAATGACAATATCGACTTGGAGCATCATAAAGGTCTCCTCCATTTGCATTTTGTTATATGTATTCGTGTGTGTTCAGGTGCATGTGTGTGCAGCTCAGCGCCTGTATATACGTGGATGTCAGAGGTCAACTTCAGGTGTTCCTCAGAAGCCATCCACCATCTTTTTTTCCTTTTTGTTGACACAGGATCACTCGCTGACCTGGAACTTAGCAATCAGGCTAGGCTGGCTAGCTGGTGAGCCCCAGGGCAGTCAGTGCCCCTTCCTCCACCTCCTCAGTAATAGGGCTCTGGAAAACAAACACAGGTCCTTGTGTTTGCCCACTGATGGCCACTCTCCCATCCTGCCACCCTGCCCTTTAGTTTTATGTATCCAAGATAGTCTTCTTAGAAAGGATGGACGAGAGGAGGCATGGCGGGGAAAGCCCTGTGTAAGGTCCTTACTTCACGGATCTCATTAACCTCCGGCCATAAGGGGCTCTGAAGGGAGCATGGCTTAGCTCCCCTCAGACGAGGGCTGAAGCTCAACCACAGGATAACTCTACAAGGGCGGTCAGGGTCAGACTTGCATTCATATCTAGGCTGGTCAAATTAACTCAGTGTCATCAGCAAATCAGGGCTCGCTCCCTCTTCCCTGGCTTAGATGCCAGACCTGGATGATCACAGATGTACTACAGACCCTGCCATACAGTGGTGATGGGGGCAACAGAACCCTTGAGGCCTGTGCTGTCATCTACCCCATTTTTCAGATAAGGAAACAGGGGCACATGGTCAAGTTGTCGGAACACAGTCAAAATGATGACCACGGGAACTGTGAGAGAGGCTCCAGGAAAAAAGGCAGAGGTCTTTTACCTCAGGTGCATTTTGTTTCCTGGGTTATTCTTAGATATGATTCGTGCCTCTTGCGACAAAGGTTTACATTTAATTTATAAGACAAGTTTATTCCTGTGGGATGTCAAGAGCACAGCTACAGAATCCCATCTGGCGAAAGGATAAGTAGAATGCTGTCCTCAGTGTACCCCAAGTCCGGATACGGCCCTCTGCCTTGCTTCCCTGCTTTCCCAGATACAATCTATACTATGTTCTGTAGGTGAACACGAATAAGAGTAGTCCCCCACTAGCTCAGAATTGGGTACAATAAAGGGTTCTTTATTTAGGGGGCAGACTCGCAGATCACAGTCCTCTGTGCGAGTGGGGAACAGGAACTGAATCCAGCAGCCAAGAGAGAGCGAGCGAGCTAGCTTACGTGATTTTTTGGTATCCAAGGCTATGCCCAGCCTGGTCCAGCATCTCAAAGGCCGTTGGCTGAAGGAGTTTCCCCAGCAACTCCTTGGTGTGTCCTGAGAAAGTTCTGGGAAAGGCTACTCTGTTACTATGTAGTAAGTGCTTACTAGTGTTTGTTTACATGTTTTCTGAACTCAAACAACCTTCCTTGGATCACTGTTTCTTTGTTACATTCGCGTGTATAAAGTACACTGACACTGGAGTAAGGCTGTCTGCAGCGTTAGACTGTATTAGACTGTCGTCCGCCTCATTATTTCAGGTCCTCAGATCCCAGGTCCAGCAGATAAAAGACCTGCATAGGTCACCTGAAAAGTGGACAGCAAGGGACAGAGGTGGAGGCAGCTGGGCAACCTGGCTATGAGGAATGCTGTTGAACAATTCATGCTGCACACTGCAGCTACTCACTGTGCAAACCTGTGGCACCTGTGTACATGTCCAGACACGATGTAGGCCCAGTGCACCTGTCTGTGCCTGGCAGGTCACAATTTCATTTGCCTGTCTGTGGTCCTGTAAGCTGAAACCCAGCCCACTGTCTAGAACCCTGCATTCGGAATCTCATGCTCAGCTGCTATCACACTGTGGGCACACAAGGGATGGCTTCCAAACTGGTCCCGGTCCATGGCCCACACTTCGGCTCTGCTCTCCAACAGTAGTAAAGACATCTTGGCTCCTCTGCCATTCCAACCCTGGTCTATTTACTTTGTTCATTTCACCTTCCCAAAGGTACTAGGAAGGATGATGCAGATAGAAAGCTTATCCTGGTCCAAGCTAAGGGCACCTCGGCATAGAGAGGTGGAGTCACCTGCTCATGCTGCCTCAGCTAAAGTACGGCACTAGGACCAGAGTCAGGCTGGTGGGCACTGGCTTCTCCCTTCTCTTCTCGCTGCGTTAGAGGCTTTGGGCAAGGCGCCAGCAAGGCTCCTACCTGCCTCCTCCATCACTGGGAAACTCACAGTACACACAGAGAGATGTTTTCTAAATGCCTGGCAAATATAATGGGGCAGAGAGGGGTGTGGAGTAAGGCCCCGTACTCTAGCATCCTGAGAGTCCATACTGGTAGCGCCTCCTGCTGACTTCCGCACCTTCCATCACAGCCCTGTCTCTGTGGGACTTCTCGGTCCAGCTGCAGCAGCTATTCCTAGCCTCCAGAGACAAGTCTGAGGCACTGGCTTCAGTCCTGGGATCTGCTCTCACTCTTTCCTGGGGACCCCAACCTTGCTGGCTGACCTCCACCCCAGGCAGATCTTGCTGCTGAGACACGGTCTTCCTACATGGCTCAGGCTGGCCTTGAACTCGCCATCCTACCGTTCAGCTTCAGTCCTCCTAGTGAGAGGATGACAGGTATGTGCACCCTCTGTCTGGATGACTTTTCTTCTTTGCTTGGTAGTGGTGGTGGCAGCAGTGGTAGCAGGTGGGACAGCAATACATAAGTGTGTCTCCACGGCCAAGCCCACGTTCACTCATCTCCAAAGTTGTCTTTGCTCATTAATGCGCTTACTGTTACTTTATTACAAGTCTGTCTTTTAGGTGCCACCAAGAACAGCAGTGAATGTATATAAAATATTAGGGGGAGGAAGGCAGATATTAGGTTTTTTTACTATTTTTTAAAACCTATTTTGTTTGTTTATGTGTATGGAAGTGTGCCCCTGCATGAGTTTATGTGCAATCCCTGCATGCACACATGCTCACAGAGGCCACAGAGCATAGGGTGTTTAGGCACCAGTGTTGCAATCTGCCTGCTGTGCATGCTGGGTCCTCCACAGGAGCAGGAAGCTCTAACCATTAAGCCAGATCACAAGCCCCTATTTTTATTTTTTGAGGCCAGGCTGGGAGTTAAAGGTCATCCCCAACTACATCTTGAGCTTGACTACATGAGATCCGTCGCAAAAAACAAAGTGCCCAGCCTCAAGTACTTCATTACAGTTCCAGGAAACAGCAGGCTTTTTGTGGCCTCTTTCCACTGTAACAACACGAGTAACAACAGTGGCTGTGGGAACCACTCGTATACAGCTGGATCTGTGCCCTCTCTCTCTGCCGCCCTCTCGGCTAGTCCCCTGTGCTGACAGTTTGACTCCGGCCCCGTCTGATGGAGGCACTGAGTCTGCAGCAAGAACACGATGATGCCTACAAAACAGCACGAGTGGGAAACGGGTCCCAGCTGCTGGGAAACTCCACCTCCTCTGCCCTTCAGCAGGACCTCAGCCTTCAGGACCAGGGACCACAGGACCAGCGCAGAGAGTGACAGCGTGGATGCTTAGACTCCCAAGACTACCCTGAAGCGCCTCCCCATCCCCGCAGCTTCTCTCTTCCCCCACCTGCCGCAGGCACGTTTTCACAGCGAGGGGGACCATGATCCATAATCCAAGATCCCACCTTGAGTTCGCACCCTGTCCAGAGCCCACCCCCCACCCCCAGGAACCGTTCTGTCACCCCGTAGTGAGAACATTCTGGTAAGCTTCTCCTAAGATTTCCACTCTCCTACAATGAAGTGATATTCACTCCCCCCACAGCACCACACTTTCTCCTTAACGGTTGCTGTTAAAACACCCACCCCTCAGGAAGGGATGCTGGGACATGTGTGATTTTTCCAACCTGTGGTAAAACCCAAGCAATGGGCAGTCTGATCCCTTGGTCATTTATGTGTGTGACTTCACGTCCACGTTCACACTGTGTGTGGCTTCACGTCCACGTTCACACTGTGTGTGGCTTCACGTCCACGTTCACACTGTGGACCGTTCTCACTAGCATCTATGTCTCCTCTCACAAAACACCAGAACCAATTAAACAATAAGCCATGGCTTCCTCTCCCCCAGTCCTGCCAACCACCTCTCCTTCTCTCCTCCCCTTCCCTTCCTACCTCCCTCTCTTCTTCTTTGAGACAAGGTTTCCAACTTGAAATCCTCCTGCCTCAGCTCCCTTGTGCATCAAAGCAATATTTTGAACACACAGTCATCACTAGGTGCCTGTGAAGGATTTGTTCCAGGGAGCCCCAAAGATGCCTAAATCTAAGGATACTTGCCTATAATTTGCAAATTATCTCACATACCCTCACCAGCTGGATTTTAGAGGACTTTTAATACCCAACGCTATGTAAATGATATGTAAATACCATGTAAACATTTGTCCTGTTGTGTGGTTCAGGGTTTAGCAGTCTGGACAGAGCCTGCAGGCACTGAGTCCAGACTTAAGAGTTTCCTAAGTACTCTGTATCGGCAGCTACTGCTCCACAGGGGCAGAACCCACAGCCGTGGAAAGTTGATAGTTCAATAAGATTATTACTAAAATTAATTCCACATGGTCTAACTCTTTGCCTTCATGTGACGGTTGCGGTTGGAAAATGTGAAGTTGCATATCCACTGCTGTCCTAGGTGAATCTGAGTTTAATAAAGGCCGGAGGCTGGTGTCCTTGCTCACTTACGGCATTCGGCTGTGCACCCCAAGTCCAGTGATGCCCCCCTCACCTGCTGTAGAGTTGCTGGGAGCTGAAGGTGTAGAGGACATACAGTGTGTTCCCTGCCAGGAAGGCCAGAATCCACAAGATGACCAGGACTGATCTCTTCTCCTGCAGACAAAGTAAAAGAACCGTGAGAATGTGGTGAAGCCAATGGTGCATGCAGCAGAACTTTCTAGAATGTTCTGGGATGAGTGGAAACTCTGCTGTCTCAAAGCTTTGAGGGAAGCAGGGCTCATGGTGAGGGGAAGGTGGCTGGTGTCTTCATACCTCACTGAGACTCACATAGAAGGTGATAGGAAGGTGGGTTCCTGCTTGAAGAAGCATCTAGAAAGGTCAGAGCTCACATCCACAGCAGTCTCTGGAGTGACATGGGCTAGCTGTACACCATTAGCCTGCATGTGACACTCCCATTGGCTCCACCCCGCCTGGGAGCTGCCCAACCAAGGACAAAAGCCACTTAAACAGGTTCGTAGCAGCATCTACCGCACAGGTTCCTAAGAATGCGGAATGTGTGTCCATACACTACTTAGAGTGACTGGCACAAGTGTTAGGAACTGGACACACACTTGGCATGGCGGCACACAACTGCAATCCTAGCACCCAGAAGTAGAGACAAGACGATCAGAACTCTGAGGTCACCCTGGGCTGGGTGAGACCCTGTCTCAGAACAAGCAAACCAGGGCCAGTGAAATGGCTTTGCAGGTACAAAAGGCTGCTGTCAGGCCTGGGGTCTTGAGATCAATCCCTGGGACCAACACAGTGGAAGGAGAGAGGCAGCTCCTGAAAGCCGTCCTCCGACCTCCATTCACGTGCTGTGCCGTGTGCCCCACCCCAATACATGAACTGGCGAAAACAAAAACAAACAACAGAGCAGGTAAGTGTGGCAAAGAGTCAGGCCGTGAAAGCTGGGAGTGGTAGCCACGCCTTTAGTCCCAGTCCTGAGAGGCAGGTAGAGCTCTGAGAGTTTGAGGCTAGCCTGTCTCTCACATATGCAAAGGCTCCCTTGTCTTTGCCCAGTAGCTTCTGGGCCTGACAGCAATCCCGAAACACGTCCAGAGTCTGCAGAGAAGGGCAGGCTCCTGTCCTAGTGCCCTGGGAGGCAGAGTCCTGTGCTGCTGACCCTCCAAAGCCAGTCTCTTCCTGGCCCAGGGTGGCTGCTTTGCTGGAACAGATGAGGTCATAGCTTTCCCACTGATCCTTCCTTGCGGTTTCGGTAAATGTCTGAGACCTGACTGAGAATCCTGTGCTCTGCTGCGAAGCACATTTCCAGAGAAGGAGCAGACAGACCATCTCGAGGCTCCCATTATTCCAAGAGTCAGGTTAATGACTGAGGAAGCACCTTCAGGGGCCAGGAGTGGGCCAGTAAAGTGCTTGCTGCACCAGCATGAGTTTGATTCCCCAGCTCCTACAGAAGAAGCCAGGTGTGGTGCAGCCTGGTGCTGCACTGGGGGGGCAGACACAACAGAGCCCCTGGAGCTCACTGGCACCGGTCTCGTCCAATCAGCGAGAGATAAGGTGGACAGCAATGGAGGAAGCCAGTACACAATACACAGATGCTGATCTCTGATCTCCACACACGTGCCTGTATGCATATGCACACACATACCCAGAAACCACTACCAACTAACTGACAACTCTTGTCAGTGAGATTTGGTGACTTGGCAGCCCCTTCTTCCCCAGCTTAGATTAGAAAGGTCCCACAAAGGCAGGAGGGGAAGGAGGAGAGGCCAGGTTCTAAGATTAAGGCCAGTCATGGTGGCCCTTCTCAAAGAAAAGAAAACATGCATGTACAGTGTGTAATCCTGGCACTCAGGCTGGGGAAGGAGGATTCTAAGTTCAAAGCCAGCCTGAACTACGCAGAGGGCTAAGGGTCAGTCTAGGCCACATGGTGAGACTATGTCTCCTCCATGCCCCCCCCCACTTCAAAACAAAATATGCATGTATAAGCTGGGTGGTGGTGGCGCACGCCTTTAATCCCAGCACTCGGGAGGCAGAGGCAGGCAGATCTCTGAGTTCAAGGCCAGCCTGGTCTACAAGAGCTAGTTCCAGGACAGGCTCTAGAAACTACAGGGAAACCCTGTCTCGAAAAACCAAAAAAAAAAAAAAAAAATGCATGTATAGACAGAATGTCATCTGTGTATTCACGGAGCTTAAGCATCCCAGGGGGCTGATCCATGGATCTAGGCATTCTCTTGGTCCTTTACACCTAAGCTCAGGCACCACAGTGATGACACTGCATTGACACAGGGTCAGTCCCCACAGTCTCTCTCTATGGGAGGTTGATCACTCTGAAGTTTTCATATCAGAAGGGTTGGCATGAAGACGAGACAGAGGGTCAAGAAGAGCCTCCGGCTCATCTCCAGCTCTGGACCTCAGAAGCAAAGGGAGCCTGAGAGGCATTCATGCTTTGGGTAGAACACAGGGGCTATCACAGGGTCACCGGCTCTGTAGAAAACAGTTTTGCAAAACAGATCAATATAGGCCAGGCACCATGTTCAACCCCTTCTATGCTTTATCGTATTTATTCATCTCATGGGTCTGAGTTGGTAGTGTGCCTTGACTTATGAGGGGTGACGCTCTGATGTACCCACTCCAAGTTGAAAATAATCAATGACAATACTTTGGAACACACTCGGCCTACTGAACAGCCCTGTTTAGTAGTCTAGCACATTGTAGCATGTAGGTTGTCTCCCTCTGGGCCGGCTGGGACTGGGCCTGGAACTCCTGGCCTTCAGATCTTCCCAGTTCACCCTCCTGAATCCTGGGACTAAAGGAGCAGCTGCTGAGACCAGCTCAAGCAAGATGAATATGTTGCTTTGCCACTGTCACATGGATGAGCTAGCAGAACTCTATGGGACCCCTTTTCTAGAGAGGAGCCTGTGGCTAACATCTCCACCTACTATGGGCTTGAAGGTGAATGGAATTACTGACAGTTCCCAGGTTCCCACCGTGGGCCTGACAATGAGTAGAATTATTTTTTTAAAGTGTGTGTGTCCGTGAGAGAGTGGGGGGGGTGTACTTGAATGGCAGGCGTGCATATGCCAGAGTGAGCGTGGGGGGAGAGAGAGAGAGAGAGAGAGAGAGAGAGAGAGAGAGAGAGAGAGAGAGAGAGAGAGGTGTACTCGAATGGCAGGCGTGTATATGCCAGAGCAAATGTGTGGAGATCAGAGGACAACCCTGGGTATAGCTCCTCATCTTCCACGTTGTTTGCTACTCTGACCTGGGCCTAGACAGACCTGTGTCTCATCTCAAGTCTGCAGAGCTGTTAGATGGGAAATCACCACTCTGGCAGTCACAGGGACTCACCTTCAATGACACCTGCTCCCGGAGGGTGGAGTTTGCATACGCGAAGGTGCTGGCCATCCCGATGCACACGGCAATGCCTGCAGGAAGCGCAAGGTGACATGGGTCGTGTTGGCTTCCACCCACTCAGACCTCTCCAGCCTAGCCCGAGACCCTGAGCAATGCTGGGGAAAAAAATCATCCAACATGCCCCTGGAGTTGACAAGAACTGAGGGGAGAAAGACCAACTTCCAGTGATTAGGCTACAAGCCTAGAATGCTGAGCAGCTCATCTGGGGAGTGGGTTTAGAAGAATGGGGGGGGGGCACTGTGTGGTGTGGCCAGACCAGAGTTCAAAGTCCAGCTCTGTCACTTCTGCTTTGTGAGTGCAAGCAAGCTACTGGCCCTCTCTGAGCCCAAGTTCCCTCATCGATGTGACTGACAGACAGACAGACAGTTCACAGCAGCTACCTCACAGAGGGCTGCAGGCACACAGGTAACCTCCAGCAGTGACTGTGGGAAATCCTGTCTACTGTAGAACAAGCCTGGAGTGATTAGTAACACAGACACAGGAGGCCCTGGGAAGCAAAGCAAAGCTAAGGGAGAAGATGAAACTCAGCCGCAGGCGACAGGCAGAGGAAGAATCGGATTGAACTGGCTTCCTCACCACAGTCCGGGTCCGCAGTCTGCAGCCCGGGCGGGCCAGTTCCTTTGGGATGACTTGAATGACTTTTAAATCCTGCTAAGACGTGACTGGCCTAGTACTGATTTCTAGTGTTAGGTCTTCTCTAGGGCTTTCAGATCGACCTAATAGAAGTGTTTCTCTTCATTAGAAACAGGTAAGAACGGTTAACTCTAGACATTTTTCTCTTTTTCTTTCTTCTTTTTTAATACGTTCTTTTTGGATTACACAATAAACAGGGTTGGAGATGGCTCAGCCGGTAAAGGTGCTTGGTACCAAGCCTGACAATCTGAGTTCAATTCCCAGATCCCACAGTGCAGAAGGAAAGAGCTGACTCCTAAAAAATGTCCTCTGACCCAACAGGTGCCATTGTACATATTTTTGTGCACATGAATGCACACATTAAACAAACAAATGTAAATTAAAAATAACCACATAGTTCACTGGAGCTGGGCATCATGGTGCATATCTGTTATACCTTAGCACTGAGGACACTGAGGCAGGGGACACCAAGTTTGATGTCTGTTGAGCTACAAAGGAATTGTGCCTCACAACTGATAATGAAAGAAACAACAACACTCGAGAATCACACAGCTGCAAGGTCAGGCTGGTGGCACATTCTAGAATTCTAGCACTGGGGAGGCAGAGGCAGGAGGAGCCCTGCAAATTCAAGTTGAGCCTCAGCAACAAACATACACAGTTATAACGACAGCCAAGGCTACAAAGAGACCTTGTCACAAAAAACAAATAAAACAAAGCAAAAACAGAAAACCCCTTAGACATAAGCTTGGCAGGATTCAGGGTGAGACTTGAGGACATGCTGGCTTCCATGCTTAAGAACAGCAGGGAAGGGTGGTGACATTGGGGCTCCAGAAAGGAGGGGTGATAGAGTTGGCTAGAACTCCAGAGAGTGGAAAATAAGAAACAAAGGATGGTCTCATCTTGAGATTTTCTTTTGTTATTTATCTTTTTAATTGTGTGTGAGCACCTGACTGTGAGCTCACATGACCATGCATGTGTGAGTACCTGACTGTGAGCTCACGTGAGCATGCATGTGTGAGCACCTGGCTGTGAGCTCACGTGAGCACACGTGTGAGCACCTGACTGTGAGCTCACCTGACCAAGCATGTGTGAGCAGCTGACTGTGAGCTCACCTGACCAAGTATGTGTGAGCACCTGACTGTGAGCTCACGTGACCACGCATGTGTGGTCAGGACAACCTTCAGGAGTGCTCTTCTTCCACCATGGGCTCTGGGGACTGAACTCAGCAAACCGGGGTTACAAGGCAAGCACCTCTACCCTCTGAGTCACCTTGCTGGACCTTGAAATTGTCTTGTATGGGAAGAAGCAACTGAGTCACAGCCTGAAAGTACTGCAGGACAGAGTGGCACCGTCAACACTGCAGATTCCATCATGGAATGATGAGTATGTGCCAGGTACTCAGCTAAGTACTACACAAGTCACTGTCATACTGAGTACCTGCGATGTGCCAGGCTCTGTCAGGGGTGTGTATGTGTGTGTGCATGTATGCGTGCATGTGTGTGTCCATGTGTGTATGCGTGTGCATGTGTGTGTGTGCATGTGTGCATGCATGTGTGCGATCATCAGAAGAGAACCCGTAGGAGTTCTCTTATGCAGAGTCCCCTGCTTATGCGGCAGGCACTTTACTCCCCAGAGCCACCCCAGCCCTTCCTTCAATGTCCCATGTGCAGTTGGTTAAATCTACGGATGCAGAAGTGGGGTTTGAGAAGAACAGCTGTCTGTACTCAACTCCTATTTGAAAGACACGTGGAACCAAGGCAGAGAGCTAAATAACACCTAGTGTCATGCAGCTGGGACAGGCTGGGGCTGTGGTTCTGACCCCTGAAGTCTTGAGTTCTTAGTTATGCCACACAGCTCTTTCCAGCCTACTGAGAGTCCAGCAAAAGAAGGTTATATCTCAACGCCCCTGGGCAGAGGAGAAAACTGAGGCTCTGAGAGGCCAGGTCATCTGCTCAAGATCATACAATTGGGCTGGAATTTGAACCCAGGTCTGACTCAGAACTTCACGCATGCATTCAAGCATGGTTCCCCTATTGTCTGATCCTGGCTCTGGGCATGCCCAGCCCTTCCCTGGAGCTGCAGGCCCACGGGAACTCACCCAGCTTGTGCTGGAAGCACAGTTTGGCCAGCAGAATAAGGATAAAAGGCAGTCCCTTCTGCAGCCAGCAGATCACAGCCTTCAGCTCGGACAGTGCGGGCGCTGGAGTCCCTGGCTGCTCGTCCACCCCTTCTTCCGAGTGCCCACGGTGGTCCCCACCCACATGCTGCAGCAGGGAGCCCCCACGGTGGGCAGCATGGTGGAAGTGGTGGTGGGGCTGGCGGTGGTGGTAGGTGCTTCCTTCAGTGCTGCGGCCACCGGCCTCATCCCTGGTGGCTGGCATCGGGATGAACACGTCCCCACCCCCTGCTGTGGAGCCCAGCACCAGACCTGCTGGGAAGGGGTTGGCAGGCAGGCCACCTGCCAGGCCTGAGAAGAGTGTAGGAGGGGACGCTGTCTCTGCCTTCAGGCTCTCAAATACGCCACCCTCATCCACGCTGGCCTCGGGGCTGAGTGCCTGGCTGCGGCTTCTGCAGGATGGGAAGGCAGAAAAAAGCCCACATCAGACTTGGCCCCAAACTCACGCCACAGGTGCAGACTTAACTCCACTATGGTGTCTAGAGGGGAAGGGAGCCTGCACAAGGAGAACTGGATGAGGTCATCAAATATAATCACCCGGATTAAATCCTGGGATCTTTCTGTTCAGAGGGCGTAAACCAGAAAGAACCGGATGGCCAGCTGCATCACTAACATCCAGAACAGTGAAACACACCTCCTTTCTTTATAACCTCTCCTAGCCTGGAGTGGTCTGTTTCTGCAACTGCTATGCAGCTGAAAACTACCACCCTCATGGGATGGTGGGCACAAAATGCCAACAATGTGACTGATCCAACTGTGTCTTCTCTCAAAATGCTGGGTGTAGCCTGAGCCCTTGAACCCCAGAATGTGACCTTATTTAGGGGCAGGACCCCAATCCAGTATGGCAGATGTCCCTGTGAAGAGGGGTCAGGAAGAGACGTCACCAGAGGCACTAGCTCTACGCGGCTTGTGATCCCAGCATTTGGGAGGCTAAGACAGTAGACTCCTTAACTTAGGGAGACCCTATCTTGAGGAAGTGGGAAGAAGGCTGGAGACTGTTGCTTAGTGGTAAGGCTTCACGTCCACTGTGTTTCTGATCCATGAATTCCTACCACTAGCCCATGTGAGGTATACACAATATCCCCGTTTCACAGATAAACCAACGGAGGCACACACAGACACAGGCACTTGGTCAGAGGTGAATGGCTGGTGAGGGATAAGAACTAAGAACTTGGTACCAGGTGGACCAACTCTGGAACCTACATTTATGTTTATTTTTGAGACGGGTTCTCATCTATCTTAAGCTGGCCTCAAACTTGCTATGGAGCTGAGGCTGGCTTTGAACTCCCAATTCTCCTGCCCCCACCTCCCAAGCACTGGGGTTATGGATGTGCACCACCACGTCAGGTTTTATGTAGTGCTGGGGTTGATGGGACTTCCTGGGTGAGGTGAGCATTGTACCCACTGACCCACAACCCAGCATCGGGCTCGCTTTCTCAAGCACCCCACTCTCCATAAAAGCTGCCGGAAGCACCCTACACTCTACCCTCACACTGGACGCCTTGCCTCTCAAGGGCCTCCTGCCTCACCCCGTCTAGGTGACCTCACCCTGCCTCCATCATTGTCAGCTGACACATCCCCTCCCTGATGGGAAGGCAGGGGCCACAGCTCACTACCCTGGGACTGCCTGCAGAGGACTCATCTCAGTGGTCAGTTTATCGTCCACCTTTTCCTAGAGACCCAACAGCCTCCATCCTGGTTGTGTGCTGTCCTCACTGTGGGGAGCCCAGGACAACTGCAGGTGGCCTAGACCCATCAAAGACCAAACGTGTCAAAATCTTTGGAGTGGGCCCTGTGCCTCAACTTCTCAAATCCGCTGGAGAGTCTAGCATGCGGTGACAGGGACAAACTTGAGTGCCTAGTCCCATTTGTACCTTTGCCAGAAAGCATACTGCATCTTGTACAGAGTATGTTTCAATGTAGTTTGAAGGAATGAGTCAGAGAGTCAGAGCTAGTCCCAGAACAGTCAGGGTTACATAAAGAAGGAAAAAAATGTTTAAAGCATTTGCTTGAGCCTGGTATTTACAAAATTCATTTGATCCCAGAATTGTTTTTATCCCTGGAAAACCTATTAATGTTATACAGGATACTGAGACACACAGCAAGGGACAGGTTGGTCTGGAGAAGTCTCAGAGCTGTTTCCCTCACAAACTGGACTTCATGGTACATCATCCTAAACCTGGCACAGCTTGAAGATGGCTACCTCATCACTCTCCCCACCGGGCCCCCTCCCTGGTGGCTCCAAGGCCTGGGAACTGTGTGGTCCTCCTCCCTTGGGCTCTGGATAAAAATACTAATGACAGAAACAGCAACAACAACAGGCACCATGGCTATGTGTCTCAAAGGAACTGAGCTTTCTCTGCATTTCAAGAGCTTGGCTCAGAAAGCACACATTCTGTCAGGTGCCCAGGCCTGTGTGGATGACCCTACCGTCCCAGAGGATGCTGGAAAGCCTCCCCCAATCCCTGAGCTCACCTAAGTTCTTGAGGCCCCAGGGAACTTTAAGGCAACTTGAGAATGCTCAACCCACCAAGGGCTTTTTTTTCAGTTGGCCTCCCTCCCCTCAGCCCTTCTCCTGTATCCAGCTGGGACTGTAGCCAAAATGGGAAAGAATATTCCCTGGAGGGTTGGAGCTGCACTTCCAACTTAACCACTTAAGGGCAACGGCTCAGGGAGCCCAGGGGAATGGATTCGCTTGGGTCGAAGAAGGTAAACTATGATGTTTAAAAGGGGCCAATAAGATGGGTTCAGAGGTGAAGGTGTCTACTGAGTCTGATACCCGGGGCTCAAACGGTGCAAAGAGAGAACAGACTCCCACAAGCTGACCTACATGCCATGACACAGGCACCGGCCCAAATAAATACAGAATGTAATTAACACTTAAAGTGCAAATTTTGATTGGAACAAATGGACCAAAGGTCAAATCTTAGTCCTGCCATTTCCTGGCTGTGTGACTTTAGCTAATGGACTTGCCCTCTCTGAACTCCAATCTCTCGTCTTCAGGCTGCTCTAATGGAGGCATAGCATATGCCCTCAATGCATGGTGGACAGTATTTTTTCTGCCATGATTTCTGCCCCCAAAGATGTCTGGGTTCACTTGAAAGAAAAGTTGTCCTCTGCTCAGGAGATCCTATCAGGCACGCTAACTAACCGTAAGAAAGATGTTCCTCATGCTCAGGAAGAAGACACATTCATTCATCCTCAGCAAAGCTGGCATTTATCACCTTTCTACGGCTGGAGAAACAGCTGCTGTTATCTGTCCACTATCTGTGTCCATGACAAAACGCCCGAGACTGGATAAAGGTGTGGCTGTTTCTTCCTGAAATCAGGACCGCTGCACCCAATCCGCACAAGATTGGGCCTCACAGAGGGAAAAGCAAAAACCACTCCCCTGCCTCCTGTGCTCCCCGCAGCTACACGTGGTTCCAGGGGAGCTGGTATGTATATATGTGGGTGCTTAAAGGTCCCCTGAAGGGAGAACTCCAGTGTAGCAGCCCTGCTGGGATGGGCTTTTTGGTGATGCAACTTCATTTGAATCACTCAAGCTCCCCAGAAAGTGACCCCAATAAACTCAATGGTTCACACACAGCCTTCTAGGAAAGAGGAGACAGCTCTCAGCAGGCACAGGTCTGCCAGATCCCTGATCTTGGACTTCCCAGCCTTCATAGATAGATGCATGTGCGTCAAGAGGCAGGATGGACCCCGTGCAGTGTGCAGTGTACAGTAGCAGCTGGCGGAGGCCAGGAGTCTCTGAAGGAAAACCGGCAGGAACAATCACTCATCTGAGCTTCGTGGATCCTTGTGGATCTGTCTTACAGGGTTTGGGAACTGTCCTAAGACAATGGCAGCTGCTCTGTCAGTCCCTGCGGCAAGGCTGCTGCGCTCTAAGGAGAAAGTCCCCTGAGGGTCACGGGGTGTGCTATTAGGGGGTGCTGTGGGCCTTTAAGAGGTGGAGCCTAGAGGTAGTATTCAGGTCCTTCAGGGCATACACTGCACGTGAGGAGCACAGTCTGAGCAGAGCAGAGCTCTCCACTGTATTTCTTATTTCTGCAGGCAGCATCTCCCGCTGAACCCGGAGCAAGCCGTCTGCCTCCTGGGTACAGGGATTCCAGGTGACTGCTAAGCCGGCCTGTCTTTACATGGGCTTGAGGATTGTAAACTCTGGTCCACTGCTTGCTGGACAAGCACTTTCTTCTCCAAGGAGTCTACCTGCTACTCTCTGCCATGTTTGAGAAGTAAATCACTCCCACCCACACATGCAGTCAGCCACCACGGCCATCCATGACCTGAGGTGATGAGGTCAAAAGTGGCCACTGAGGCAGCCTTGCCATTTGCTCTCTCACCCTCCAAGACTGTGAGCTACAAAAACACTTTCTCCTTATGAAGTCACAGGCCTCAAGTGTGCTCTTAGAGGAACACAAAGCTGCCAAATACGCCGCAAAGCAATTTTCTGTTGGGTCTGTTTTATATCTCCAACAACTGGTATCAAGAAGCGGGTATTTTTTAATTCATTTCACCATCCAGAGTGTAGGGTCCCCACTGGTTGGGGAGTTGGGGGAGGAGGATTCTTACCTTTCAGGTGGAATACTGTCAGTGTTGCTACTGTGGCGTCTCTGCATTTTCCTTAGTACCTGAAAGCCAACACATGTGTGAGTCACTTCCCTGGACACAACCCTTGCCTGTTGCCATGGTAACTGTAAACAAGCATCCCTCCTATGTTACATGGCTAGGGCTCTCTGACAACTTCCAAACCAGATTTTTTTCATTTCTGCCATGTAACCCAGGTATTATATCCCACGGGAGAGAGTTGTTACCCCATCTCACAGGGCGGTCCTGAGAGCCACAGGTGGAGATGGTCCTTATGTAAAAGACGAGAATAGCTCACGTGACTGTGAACAGGCGCTCGGTGGGGCGCAGCGAGCAGCAGGCGGTGCCCGCCCTTTAACCTGCCGTGTGACCTCAGACAGATCAGAAACCTGTGGCCTTCCGCTCCTCATCTGTCCCATGGCGGGGGGTGGGGGGAACGGCAAGGTCAGACTGAAAGCCTCCTTCCCTCTCACACATTTGGCAAATGAAGGCGTGCCTTCCCATGGACACACATCACCTGGTGCACCGCAAGGAGCCACATGGACTTCAGACCTCCATGTTGATGAAGCGTGCCGTGGACGTTCAGGGCTCCTGCTGTAAGGTGGCTACTGCATCCCAGAGACAGCAGGCCTTTTGTCCTTCCTCTTTAGAGGGAAGCGCAGGGCAGGGGCTCCTCCAACACATCAGACCTTGGGTGGCACAACAGGTCATGGGATGGCTTCTGCCACGTGATAAACTGAAGGATGCACCTGGTACGATAACAAGTGATCCCATTTGCCCCGTAGTTCGGTAGCTTCTTAGCTACCCCCTCTGAGGCACTTTCAGCTGGTTATGGCTTCAATAGATGTGCCTTATTAGCAGACTAAGAGTCCTGGGGGTTGAGGCCATAGAGCTGTTGATAAAGTGCTTGCACACTGGCAGGAGGACCTCTGTACGTAGCCGGAGCATGGCGCTGTGCCATGGAATCCCAGCACTCGGGAGGCTGAAACCAGAGGATTCCTGGGACGCCCCGGCCCAGTCTTTGTAGCTGATGAGCCCCAGACCCCCATGAAATAGCTGGTTCCTAAGGAATGATACCGAGGGTGACCTCTGACTGGCACACACGCATATGCACATCCAAACCCACGTGCAATCCCACACGAGCATCCAAACACCCCTGCATATGCGCACACACACACACACACACACTCAATGTGCATGCGTGCACGCGCGCGCACACACACACACCAGCAGGAAGAAAAATATTTTCGAGCTTCCACTGGCTTCCTAGTAAAACCAGATTTGCTAGAAGCCTCTAGGTTGTGCCTGAAACATCCATCACCGCTTACAACCTCAGCTCAGTGAGTCGTGCCTGGACACTCTCACATTAGCCTTTCCCCGGCTCCGGGTCTTCACGCTTGCTATTCCTCCCCTGGGATGCTTTTCCAGCTGAGGGTTACACAGCTGACTTCTCTGATACAAATGGCACCTCCTTCTGGAGGCCTTCTCTTCTCCCCCCCGGCTCCTGTGGGATCTGGCTGCTGTCGTCTTCACAGCCCTTACCATTTACGTGCATGTTCATTTATATGAGCCATGAGGAGACTGGTGTCTGGTTTGCCCTCTACCTCAGCATTGCAGAGATGGAGGGTGATCAGTACTTGTGCAAATACATCGGGTTTCCCCAGACACAGTTTTCTTAGATCCCTGCACCTTGTCCCACCTCCCATACCAATAAAAGATCAAGAAAAAAAAAAGGGACAGGGCCTGGAGAGCGTGTACACTCCTTCTGCGGAGAACCAAGTGCAGTTCCAGTACCCACATGGGCAGCTCACAACTACCTGTAACTACAGCTGCAGGAGATTCAGCCCCCTCTACTGGCCGTGGAAGGCACTTGCACTCACATGCACAAACCCACACTCACACATAATTAACTAAAAACATCTTTAAAGAAATAAAGGATATGTTCCCACCAACAGGTTCAACTTCCCGGAGTATTTCCCCCATACAGACCGTCTCTTAGCCCAGGCCAACACAACTGGCCACTGAAGGGCTTCTTACTTCTGCACGGCCTTACAAGACCACCAACCTAGGATGCCACCAGTTAAGTCGCTTATCGTTTTTGCAAGGTTAAATTAAGTGGGGAAAGACTCTTCGGCATCATCCTCATATACAGGCAAGCGCTCTATCAACGAGCTACACCCTCGGCCCCCCCATCTTTATAAAGAAAGGGAATGTCATCATGTAACAGGTCCCCAAAGAACTTGTAATCTGGTTTAATACTCCCCCTGGCCCAACTACTCATCCTCGGGGAAAATAAAACACAGCATCGCCACGTTTCCATCTACAAGCGTGACGCAACGTCCTAAATTAAATGCCCACGATTCTGCTGCAGGCAGGCGGTACAATTATTCTAATAACGAATCCTGGAGCATATCTTGCAAGCAGGATGCAATAGAATGAATGAACCGCCTCGGTTCCACACACCCTGGCCCTCCTTATGAGGCCATACACACCCTACAGGGCGCTTGGGCTCAAGCGGCGTCCCCAGGCCGGTCCAGGGCCGCAACGCGCGCACAGGGGAAGCCTCTCCTGGCCAGGCTTGCAGGGCGGCAGGGGAGCGAAGGGCGAGCTTCGCCTTCGTTTACCTTCCAGACACTTCAGCAATCACGGCCTCCTCTAATCCAGCCAAGCCAATCACCGGCGCGGCCCGGGCGGCACGTGACTTCCGGCCGGCTTGCCAGGTGCGCAATGTCGGCGCTAGGACCCAGGCACAGCAACGCCGGCCTCTGGTCTCCGACGGCCCGCCCATGCCTCCGGATTCAGCCAATAGAAGGCCGTGTCTCTGCGGGGGACCAATGGCAAGAAAGCACGGAGGGGGGCCTGGCAGGGGCATCACTGGGCGGGGCGGGCGTGCGGCGGATCACGTGGCCGGGGCGGCTGCTGCGGGGAGGCTGGGCAGGGTTAGGAGCGAATTTAGAGGGTCATGCCGCGGGGTCGTCTCTGCGCCTGCGCTGCTCCGGAATGCAGAACCTTGCAGTGCTGCTGTGGCGCCGGCTCCTGCGCAAGCGCTGGGTGCTCGCCCTGGTTTTCGGGCTCTCGCTGGTTTACTTCCTCTGCAACACCTTCAAGCAGGTAAGCGAGTGCGCTCGGGACGTCTGTCCCTCTGATCCTTCTTCCTCCTCTAACCCTCCTCCCTCAGATCCTCTGTCCTCCCGCAGATCTCCTACCTATTTCCTATGCTCCTCTAGTCCTCCTCCCTCCTATCCCCCAGCTCTCCTTCCTCCCCCTTCGCTCCCCCCCCCCGTCCTCCATCGGTCCTCCTTCCTCTAACCTTTCGTCCTCCCCAGCCCTCCTCCTTCCCTTCCTCTGCCCTGCTTCAGCCCCCCTCCCGCCCTTCCTTCTTCCCTTCCTTCCTTCCGCCCATCCTCCGTCCTCCCCAGCCCTCCTCCAACCCTCTTCCCTCCCATCATTCATCCTTCTCCAGCCCTCCATCCTTGATCCTCCGTTCTCACACTTCTTCCCTCCGACCCTCCATCCTCTGCCTTCTCTGGTCCTCTGATGCCCCTCCCTGTGGTCCCACCTTGTAGTCCTTTTCCTTATAATGTACAGCCATTCTGTACTCCCTCCAGGCCTCTGATTCTCTTCCTTTAAGTCTTGGATCATCCAGTACTCCTCTTCCTGATCATCTGGTCTTCCCTCCACCCCTCCTTCAATCCTCTATCCTCTGTCCTCAACTCTGTAGTCCTCCTCCTTCTGATTGTTCCCCTCGCTCCTGTCCTCTGACCCTTAGCCTCTTGTGTATTGAAGGCTATATGGAGGGTCAGAAAGGGGGGACATCCCAGGTCTTTGTATCCTCCCTCCCCCATGCCAGACCTGGCTGGTAGGCCAGGCAGAGCAGGGACTCAGCAATTCATCCTCAGGCACGCTCCTGCTCTGCACCCAGACCTATCGGTGGACGGGTGGGCAGTAGGTAGAGGTGGCTAGGCCAGGAAGTGGCCAAGGGCTCCATGCTGTGTTCACCAGGCTCCTGGAGGTGCCTCTTTTTGTGCACATCTTGGTTGGGTGGATTTTTTTTTCCTTAACCTTCTCTTTTCATTTTGGTTGGGTGGAGTGAGAGTTCCTAGAGAGTTGCAATCCAGTTTTAATAGGAAATAATACCCGAAGTTTTCATTCTGAGTTACCTTGTGCCCCCTTCAGCTGCCCCTCTCCCCAATTTATCCTTTCATCCGGTTTTACTTCTTTTCTCTTATCCATTCTGTTTTTATGTCTCACAGTCTTTGCGTTGTGGGTTTTTGCTGTGCTACAGCCTGTCTTGTATCCCTCCCCCCACCCCCAGTCTCTTTGCTACCTTGTTACAAAAGGTGCAAAGTGTTCTCACTGCAATTTTATTGCCATTTTTTTTTTTTTTTTTTTTTTTTTTTTTTTTGGTTTTTCGAGACAGGGTTTCTCTGCAGCTTTTTTAGAGCCTCTCCTGGAACTAGCTCTTGTAGACCAGGCTGGCCTCGAACTCACAGAGATCCGCCTGCCTCTGCCTCCCGAGTGCTGGGATTATTGCCATTTTCTAAGGGCTAAGGGTCCAGAACTTAAGGGCTATTTAAACCTTCCTTGAAGGAAAGTCTCCTCAAATCTGTCCCTGCTTCTTTGGAAAGGCTGAGGGAGGCCACTGTCCTGAGGGGTCAAGTTCATGCATTAAATGTATAGCTGAGTAGTGTGTAGATAAAAGTAAATGCCACCTGGGGGCTGGGGAGGCAGGAGAGCTGGGGAGGGAGTGCTTCTCACCTCTCACCTGGTTGTAGGCACAGGCCAAGTATTGCAGAGGCATGTGTGGTCGTGTGAGCAGCTGGCCTTCATGAGTTGTGTCTGTAGACTCATTTCCACACCCCATGATCCTTCCTTTGTCTAGGGGACCTTAGCGAGTGCTGCGAACTGACCTATGTTTTCTCTGTATACCTGCATAGGTGTGGACTAGCTTTGTTGTTCCTCTGTGTACCATTAACATCTCAGTATGTTACTTTAGATTAGCCCTGCCCAGAAAGTCCCAAATTCTTCTGTCTTCTGCATCCTTTTTCTTCTTTTCTGAATGGTGTGTGTGTGTGTGTGTGTGTTCTTACCTTGTCAAGATTTGACTTGAACCTGTAATCCTCCTGTCTCAGTTTTCCAAATTCAGGTAATTGTTTGCATTACACCTCCTGGAACAGAACCCTTGGCTCTCCTCTGCCAGTTTTGTGCCTTCCCAGTCCTCACCATCTCCCTAAGTGACTTTACTGTTAACACTTCTGTCATTCTTTTCTTTCTGTCACTTCTGTCCCCAAAACATTGGCTCTGGCTCTGCAATGTCCTGTGCCTGTTCATTGGCCAGAATTGTGGCTGTCGCCCACTCGGGGCCAGGACACTCTGGTCTATTGCCTGGACGGGTGTGCAGCCCAGCAGCTTTGCTTTCTGTTTGTCTCACAGTCTGTGCAGTGGCAGGGTTGATGATCTAGACACAGTTTCCACCATGGCCTTCCCAAATGGGTAATTCTTTGCTCAAGTGAAAAGAGCTCCTTTGAGTTCTCTGTGTGATTGAATGAATTTTGGTCATTTGGAGACCAACTGACCACAGCTAATGACTCAGGTCATGCTGGTGACCCAGTGTCATACACTCCCCTGCCTGCCTTTATGCCATTTGCATGTGTGGCAATTACAAACCCGGTATTTCTTGTTTGTGGGCTTGCTCATCTGTGTCACCTCACCCTTCTTTACAACACAATTTTCTCCAGCACAGAGACCTGTGTGTCTTGTTCAGACACTCCAGCCTTCTTCTCTGTCCCTACCCCCAGGATTTCCAGGGGCCGGATATTGGTTCAAGTGAGTCTTCTTGGTGGGGGTGACGACTTCTCAGCCAGTTTATTCCTTTTTTTTCCTTCTTAATCATGGCTCAGATGCTGTCTACCTGGCAGCCTTCCCTACAGCCACATTTTAGCTACTGTGTGTGTGTGTGTGTGTGTGTGTGTGTGTGTGTGTGTGGTGATGTGGTGTGTGAGGTGAGGGTAGGCTGTGGCATCTTTTTTTGTTTGTTTGTTTTTACTTGCGATTTAAGTCTTTTAGCAGGGATTATGAAATCCCTAGACCTGTTGTGTTTGTCTTTTTGTTTTTGTTTTTGCTTTTCTATTTTCTCTGAAGCCAGGAGCATTGATAACATTGCCAGCCTTTGCTGCCCTGAGCCTTTGATAGTAGATGAACAGTGCATCTATGTGCAGAGCCTGAGACTCAAGTCCCGTCAGGGTGGAATGAACTTGTCGTCTTAGTGTGGGTTACTGCAACACCACATGAACTCTGGTGGCCTGAACAACACACATGCATCCTAGCAGCTAGGAGGTTCCAGACTCGGATGCCTGCAGATTCTGCATGTGGTGTTCCCTCTGCCCCCTGCCCCAGCTGCACACTGGTCCCTTCAGCCCCTTTCAAATGTACCAGTCCATCTATCCCTGGGGACTCCACCCCATGACCTCACAGAATTCTAGTTACCTTGGAGACACTCCACTTGTCAATCTGTGGATGTCACTATCAGCTAATGCCATTTTGGGAGTGAAGGGTTTGGCACTGATTCCAGTGTAGCAATGGGTATTCAGTTCACAACTGGGTAGCTGCACACAACTCGGTTGGCCCTGGGATGCTGTCACCTGTGAAATACAGCTCTTAAAAGTGGCTGGTAGGAAGTACTGTCAGGTTGTGAAGTGTAAGGCATACTTGTGCACACCCAACCAGCCCTGGGTTGTTAGCCTCCGCTTTTGCCCTTGGGTGCTGAGAACCTGTGTTTCAATTCTGGTTCTTTGAGCCCTCTTCTGTGCAGCTCTTGAAACACCCTCCTGTGCGGCTCTTGGAGCAATCTCTTAGAGCACTCTCCTATGTGACTCTTGAAGCACTCTCTCTTGGAGCACTCTCCCGTATGACTCTTGGAGCACTCTCTCGGAGCATTCTCCTGTGCGGCTCTCGGGAGCACTCTCTTGTGCGGCTCTTGGAGCACTCTCCCTTATGACTCTCGGAGCACTCTCCTGTGTGGTTCTTGGAGCACTCTCTTGAGTGGCTTTTGGAGTACTCTCTCTTGGAGCACACTCCCTTATGACTCTTGGAACACTCTCCCTTATGACTCTTGGACCATTCTCCTGTGTGGCTCTTGGAGCACTCTCTCGGTGCACTCTCCTGTGCTGCTCTTGGAGCACTTTCTTGCAGGTCGCCACATTGCTTTGCCTAAGACTCGTTTATAGCTCCCACCTCTTTTATTCTCAGGTTTCAGGCCATTTTCTTCTCGTGTAGCCTGGCCTCATGTCTGTGGAGTGGGACCGAAGGCTGGGCGCTGCTCATCCGTGTCGTTCTCAGATCCTGTGGCCATCTTCTCCGCCAAGTGTCCTTCGCAGGACTGGAGTGTGATTAGGAACTGGACCTCTGAGAAGGGTTGGTGTCTGACTGTGTTACAGACCAGCCCAGATTTCCAAATTGAGGTTGTCCGCTTGTGACAAGGTGACAGAAGTAAACCGACTAACGTTCTGTGTGTGGTGTTTTTAAAAAAAAATGGGATCATGCTGTTGGGGGTGGTGGTGCACATTTTTGATCCCAGCACTTGGGAGGGCGAGGCAGGCAGATCTCCGTGAGTTCAAGCCCAGCCTGGTCTACAGAGTGAGTTCCAAAAAGGTGGGGATTTCAAAAATATAGATTCCTCTGGCTTCCCCCGAGAATCCAGGTCTCACACTTACTGGTGGCCTCCAGCAGGGGTTTGATGACCCCCATTCTTTAATCTGTGCTGTCTGCACTCTCTTTTGGTCTCTTGCTCTCTCATTCTGGTTCTTCCCTGGCCTCAGAGGGCCTGGGAAGCATAGCCCCTGTGGAGATGGCTCCCTTCATCCCTCCTTCTCTTCTTGGGTTTTGGTCCTGGTGCGTATGTAGTTCCCATCCTGTAGGCTCACTGTGGGGTACTGGGAGCACAAGTAAGACATTTGTATTGTGTTAAACTCTTGGGGATTTGTTTTTCAGAATAATCTAGCCGATCAGCTTCTAGAATATGGTATGCACACCCCAGGAGAATCCCCTTCAAGAAGTCTGTGAGGTCTAAATTAGATTCAGAAACACTTAAACCATGGTGGCCATGTTCACCGGTGGTGACACTTACCTCAGCCATCATCAGGCATGATGGAAATTGCTCTAAGAGCGTGAATGGGAACACAGGTGGTGGTTCTCAGCACACCAGGACAGGGACGGCATTTGCCCCACATCAGTGATTCTCCACAGGGGTCATCTCAGACCGTTGAAAACACAGTTATTTACATTACGATTAATAACAGTAGCAAAATTACAGTTATGAAGTAGCAATAAAAATAATTTTATGGTTTGGGGTCACCACAACATGAGGAACTATATTAAAGGGTCGCAGCGTTAGGAAGGGTGAGAACCGCTATCCTAGATAGAGCGTAATCTTTCCACCTGCTTAGGCAGGTAGAGCAGCTGGCTCACTGAGAAGGAAGTCGGGAAAATGACTAATTTTAAGCTCCTGTCTGCTGTGCTGAGGCAGGAGTTAGAGAGCCCATGCTGCCTTCTGCGTGCTGAAGTCTGGCTGAGTTACAAGCTAAACTAGCCACCCCCACTCCCAGCCACATTCTTGTCTGAAAGAATGGGTGGTCAATGGTTTGTTCACCTCAGAGTTTCGCTCGAATGGAGAGAGCCTTCTCCCTCATAGAGGTGTTCTGACCTTTCCCACTGCCAGGGATAACACACGAGTTTCCAAGTGAAAGCTCGAATTTTTGGAGTCTGTGTTCCTCCCCGGAGCTTGTTGCCTTTCCGTGGCTGTGATGTTCGCAGCTGTGAGTTTGGGGTATATTGTGGCAGAGTGGGACACCGCTTGGCAGCTCCGTGAAGATGTGTTCGCAGAGCAGTGCCCATGGGCGAATCCTACAGGCAGCACTCAGAGTCCAGGTGTGCCCTCTGAAGTGGCAGTTCACCTGGGTGTGCAGTCCCGTGGTTTTCAGTAAGGTCACAGTGAGGTAGCCGTTACCACTGTCATAATTTAGGGTGCAATCGTCGACTTTCCCCTTCCTGTCAGCCCTCAACAATCTCTAACCTACTTCCTGTTAAAAAATATATTTTTACTGTATTATTTATTTTGTGTGAGAGTGTTTGTATGATGTTGGGGGAAGGCAGGAGTGTGCGTAAGCCCCTTTGCTCATGTGGCCATCAGGACAGTTTGGGGAGTCAGTTCTTCCTTCCTTCCTGTCACATGGTTCCTCAGTTGTCAGGTTGGAGGCCAGCATCTCCACCTGCTGAGTCATTGCAGTGGCCCACTGGGCCCAGGAGCTAGACACTGGTCATCGGGTACCCCCGAGCCATCTCTCCCATCCCCCACCTGGTTATTTCATATAGATGGAATCGTATGTACGCGTGATCTTCTGTGAGCGCGGTGGTGTTTCCAGACTCAACTGTGTTATCTTGTGACCCAGTGTTCCCATGTAGGTAGCTGTCACATCAGTCCGTGTCACTGATGGGCATTGGGGCTCCGTCTTTGGGCAGAAAACACCCACTTGGTGAGTTTTTGTGTATCCATCCACTCACTAGCACAGGCCTGCGACTGAGCTGCTGGGCCGAGGCCGAGCGCTTTGCCTGGCTTTTTGCGGATCCTCGTGGCTACTTTCCATTGGTCGCCCTGTAATAAACATGTAAGAAGGACATCTTTCAAGTTTGGGCATAGAACTGGGTGTCTAGTGTGGTACAGGATCAACCATGGTGCTATACAGAGTTGTCCACTGGCACAGAGACTTCACAGGAGGTAAACGCCCATCCTGGCTTTGTTCCACATAGTGGCCAGCAGCAGCTGTCTGGCCTGTCACTCTGTGTGTGTGTGTGTGTGTGTGTTGGGGGGGGGGTCATCTCACTATGTAGCCCTGGCTGTTCTGGAATTAATTAAGTAGACCAGGATGGCCTCAAACTCACAGAGATTCACCTATCTCTGCCTCCCAAGTGCTGGGATCAAAGGCGTATGTCACACCGTACCCAGCTTATAAGATTCTTTTAAAAAATCTTTAACCAAAAACCAAAATCAAAAAGAAGAACCAGTGGCTAGCATGCCATGAGTTCATTAATAAATACTTGATTTAAAATAAATATTTTCAGAGTTATGTTTTAGTTTTCCACCAGTAGACACGAACTCATACTGTGGGTCCCCCACGGCTTGGGCTGTTCCCACACAGGCCCCCTGCTCGCTGCGTCTTTGTGGGTCAGTCCTTCCTGAACGTGATTTCCGGCTTGGCTGGCTGCCGCCCAAAGCTGACCCAGTCTGGGCTCCATCTCTCTTCTATGAGGTAGAGGCGGTGAGAGGAATGCCCCCGGTGATGTTCATCACAGAAGGAGAGGAGGCTTGTGGCGCCCAGGTCCCCTGGGCCCCTTGACTCTTCATCCCTAAGACACCTCGAGCTTGTGTAGCAGTCTCTGCCCAGACGGCCGCCGACCCAGTGTCTTGTAGCCTGGGATGCCTCTTTTCTTTGGGTTTCTACCTTATTAATGCTTCAGGGGATAATTTAAGTTGTTAGAGATGGGAGTGCAGGAGCGGGTGCTATGGGGGAGAGGGTTGGGGATGATGGTGACCTGGGCACAGCACTAGCACAGGGGCACTGAGGTCTACTCCCTGGGTGCCTGCCATCTGTGGGAGCGCGAGAGAGGGTAAGCGATGACTTCAGACACTGATCTAGGATGTGCGGTACACTAGCACAGGGTGGGTCAGGGGATGGCAGGGTGGGACACTTCTGGGGGCATCAAGTGAGGGCTAAGGTTCTCTTTGTACTTAGGTGTTGCAGCGTTTTGTAGGGCTGGGCTGTCTGCTCAATTCTTTGAAAATGCATTAACCCCCTTTGCTGGAAAGCAGTTACCTATGTGGATGGGTGCCCACTTATGTTGTCTGCATTAAAAGAGTTTGTTTGGGGCTTGCAGTTTCAGAGGGTTAGGGAGCCTGGCAGCAGGCAGGCAGACAGGCATGCCAGGCATGGTGTTGGAGCAGCAGCTGAGAGCTCACATCCTGATCTACCACCACAAGGCAGAGAGCTAACTTGTGCTTCTGAAACCTCAGAGCTCCCCCCTCCACCACCACCACACCACCCCCCCTCGCCCCCATGACACACCTCCTCTAACAAGGCCACACCTCCTCATCCTTCCTAAACAGTTTCACCAACTGGGGACCAAGTGTTCAACTATATGTACATATGGGGGCCGTTCTCATTCAAACCACCCCATGGGCATTATAGGAAGTGTGGCTGAGTACAGAGAGAGCTGCCTCACTCTTTGAAACTGGTTACCAGCAAAGACTTGTTCTCTGCAAACTTTACAGAGCATGGCACTGGCATCATGGAGTCACCAACACGGCATTCCTGTCCTGTCCTTTCTTTTGTTTTTTGTTTTTTCGAGACAGGGTTCCTCTGTACCTTTGGAGCCTGTCCTGGAACTAGCTCTTGTAGTCCAGGCTGGCCTCGAACTCACAGAGATCCTCCCGCCTCTGCCTCCCGAGTGCTAGGATTAAAGGTGTGCGCTACCACCGCCCGGCTTCCTCCTGACCTTTCATTGGTATGGTTTTGCTTCTCTTACTTGAGGTGGACTGGCTTCTCCCTTAACATACAAGTGATTCCACCGTCTTTAAAACCCCTCAGCATGGGAAAGGTAGCCCCATGGCTAAGAGTGCTTGCTGCTCTTGCAGAGGACCCGGGATCTGTTCCCAGCTAACTCCAGTTCCGTGGGATTCAACACCCTCTTCTGGCTACCATGTACACCCCTCCCCCTCACACAAATAATAAAAATAAATTTTTTTTAAAGTTCTTTATGATTCTTTACAACTATAATCCCCTGCTTCCGGGCTGCAGTTCTCAACCTCAGATGTTTGCAGCGGCCTTGGTCTGTCTCCTCTGTTGTTCAGACTCCTGTGCAGATTCCTTAATGTCAGCTGTGCGTCTCTGGAACACGCCTTTCATTTGACCCTTCTAATTACCCCTAAGACCTACACTGCATGCTTCCTAATTAGCCTTTTAAAAACCTGAGGCGAGGCCCTGTGTGTGCATTGGCTGTGCAGGCTCCACAGCTGCTTGCACTTACAAAGAACGTTCTCTTGTGTCTCTGTCCGCTTCCGCTCCCATCCTTCCTCGGCAGTGGATCTGTGTGGACTTCTAACATCCTGAGGCGTCGGTGGCTCTGAGTCACGACCACAGCCTTTGTCAGCCGCCTCTTGGAGCACTCGAGTAAAGTAGGGCACTGTGTAAGAATTCCCTTTGGGCGGATTTGTTCCTATTATCGCTGTCTGAGACAGGGTCTCTCTATGTAGCCCTGGCTGTCCTGCATTGTCTTCATGTAGACCAGGTTTCTTTGAATCCGCAGAGATTCGCCTGCCTCTGCCTCCTGGGCACTGGGTTAAAAGTGTGCGTCACCTCACTCTTGAATCTTGAATGAAAACAATACACATATTTGTGAAAGCCTTGAAGATGAGACAGCCCGAAAGGGCAGCAGGAACTCTGTTGGAAAGCCTGGTACCCACTGGATGGAACTGGTCTTCTGTCCCTTCCATATGCTTGCCATCTGACTTTAAAAATGTCACGGCCGACTTTTCACCCGCAGAGTCCTCTTGGCAGAGGTTTCGAATGTTCAGGTTTGGCAAATTCAGGTGCTGGAGAACCACAAGGCTGGGGGCCTGTGGCAGAGAATCTCCTGGGATACACTGTCAGGGTCTGCTCCTGAGAGACTTGAAGGGTGCACCTAAGAGACCCCCCGCCTCCCCTCCTGCAGAGTTGACACCTGTCCTGTCCTGGGCCTGCTAGCCACATCTTTAATGAGAAACAGAAAGGAGAGGCAGTGCACAGGGAAGCCATCTTGGAGGACTGTTTTCCATGAGCACACTGAAAGAGGGGGATCCAGTCCCAGTGGTTGTGAGAGAGGTCATCTGGGTAAATGCTGGAATATTGCAGTGGTGGGTCAGACTTTGGGACAGTTATCTGGCCCAGCCTAGCACTTACCACTGTGAGGGACTCACGGGACTTTTCCAGAGTCCCACACTGATCCGCAGTGTCACCCCGAAAGCAGAGCCAGGGCTTGTGTCTGGTCTGTGGAGGCTGTGTCTCTTTAATGACGGCGCACCAGCACGATGGATTATTTATGCGTCTGTAAAGATTTGATTATCTAGATAATGCGGGGCCTTGGGCATGTTTAACCACCCAGTAGCGCCGAGAGCGACTGTAAACGTGGTCAGAGGTGAGCATGCCGAAACCAAACGTGCACACCTTTAATCCCAGCACTCAGGAGGCAGAACCAAATGCATTGTATTTAAGTGTTGGGATTCTAACACTTAAGTTTGTGAATTTCATGTTGATAAGCATTGTTTTTGAATGACCCTTTTCTTTTGGATAATGATGTACAAGGATGGCATTGTTTCTCATTTAGTCTCTCCTGTGGTTAACAATCAACATATTTCCATGTGTTTTGGTTTTTTTGCTTTTGTTTTCCTGCGCAGTATTGAAGCAGAGTTGTGGGAAAGCCCAGCGTGTGGTTTCTGTAGGAAGGCACTCACTAAGGAGTTTCCTAGAGCAAGGTGTGGACATGCAAGCATGGTGGTGCACACCATGATCCTACAATCCCAGCATCTGGAGGCTGAGGCAGAAGGATTGCTGTGAGTTCCAGGCAAGCCTGAACTATAGAATGAGAAGCTCTGTCTTAAAACCCAAAACAGGCCAGAGGGTTTTAGAGGGTCATTTAGAGTTGTTTTGTTATTCATTCATAATTAGGTGCATCCAAAAGTGACTGCTTTGTGCTTGGCTTGTTTGCAGCGCTGGGCTGGGCTCCATTCTCTAGTTTAAAGGTGTGGCTCCTGTCTAAGAGAAAGATCCAGGCTCTCACCCCAGGGCCACTCCTCCCTTGGTTTGCTAGGCAGAGGGCTATGTAGCCAGAATGGCGTCTAGGAGCAGCTGTCAGATGGCTGCTCTATGTTTTCACACACAGAAAGACCTTTGCGAGTTATCAGGCCTTGCCTCGCCCTTAAAGTTAGGCCCCTGGTTCGGGTTTCCTACACAAGTCCTTGTCATGGCTGAGGCCTCGTGGACCAAGCTGTCAGGCGACAGTCTGGGATGATCAGACTAACATGTTTTAGAACCTCCTGGTTCTAAAAGTGTTCGTGCTTCATGTTCTGTCCCGTGGTGTGTGCTTTTTAGTATTTCAAAGCTTAAATTGCCTGCAGGGGGCAAAGTTTTTCTTCTAGAATTCCATAGACTCTTTTATCTGCCTCTGGGGCCTTGAGTGATCAGCACAGCCACTTGGGAGGATAGCTTTAACTTACCACATTTTCCTGCTGGCTTATTTTGTGACTCTGCTCAGATTGTGCCCTCGCCAGGATTGGTGGGGCCGGGGTGGAGGGGGTGTGGAGGGGGGCGGAGGGGGGCGGAGGGGTATTCTCATGCAGGGCAAGTGAAGCGGGAAAAAATGAACCTTCCTTTCCCCCTGTGGTCTCATTGCAGGAAGAGAGGGCGGTAAGAGATCGGAACCTTCTCCAGGTTCAAGACCGTGAGCAGCCCATTCCATGGAAGGTCCAGTTTGACCTGGGCAACAGCAGCCGCCCCACCAACCAGTGCCGAAACTCTGTTCAAGGGAAGGATCTCATCACGGACGAGCTGGGTACAGCCTCCCTTCCCTGCTCTCAAGGCCCTGGGACTCTGGACAGCCTTCCCTCACAACACTTTGTCCTTCCTGCTCCTCTGTGTCTTCCATACCGTTCTCTCTGTCCCAAGCTCCCTGCAGCATCTGGGAAGCTTGGCTGAGGAGCCAAACTCCTAGCAGGTTCTCTTTGCTTACCGCTCCAGCCTTGGCCTCAGGCCCAGACCACTTCCTGCCAGGCACAGGCACAGGGGTTCCTCATCTTGTTTCGCGCGCACGCATGTGTGCGTGCATGTGTGTGTTGTGTGTGTGTGTGTGTGTGTGTGTGTGCACCACGTGGTGTTTGTGGTGGTCACAGGCTAACCTGTAGGAAATGTTTTTCTGCTTTCGCCATGTGGATCCCAGCGATTGAACTCAGGCCGTCAGCCTGTTAGCAGCCTTCTTTGCTGGCAGAGCCATCTTGCTGGCCTGTAAGTCTTCCTATAAGGAAAGAGAAATTGCGCGCAGGCCTGTTACTTCACCAAGAAGATGCAGTTAGCAGACAGCAAGTTGGGGGGATTAGGGGCCCAGCTTGGAGGCCAGGGCTTGTTTCTACAGACTCAGCAAACAGGAAATCGTAGTACAGGGGCAGTTTGTCGTTTTATTTTCCTGTAGCTACAAAAACAGTGCTTTCCTTCCGTTAATTTAGGTCAGACAGACTCATAGATTCCTTTAGTTAAAACATCTAATATTCACCTTCTCAACCCCTGGAAATTCCACAGGGGCCACAGGTTTTATTTTGCCTTTACAAATATGGGAAACGTGGTTTTTAGTAGAACAAAACAAACAACTTACGACTGTTGATGCTGTTTAGTAACGAGATGCCACCGTGTCGCTAGGGTGACAGCGCCATTAAACCAAATAGCTAATTAGAGTCAAAAACTTCTCAGAAGCTGGAAGTTAATTTTCCAGGCAAGACCAACACATTTGCTGGCCCTGGTCTCACAGGACTTGGCGGAAATAATAACTGCAGGCTCATCGGCACCGTGGTGTGTGTGTGGACTGAAACATCACAATGCCCCGTATGGTTCATGTAGGGTTTTTTTTGGTTTTTGTTTTTTCAACTAAAAATAAAGAAGCGCTGGAGAGATGGGTCTGTGGTCAAGAGCGCTGAGTGCCTTTGCAAAGGGCCTGCCTGGGTTTGAGTCTCAGCAGCCACGGAAGGCAGCTCCCTAACTGCCTGTGACCCCAACTCCCAGAGATCCAGCGCCCTCTTCTGGTCTCGGTGGGAATCTGCACTCACATGTGCACACACATATAGTTAAAAATTACACCGGGAAAGGCATGGGTAAGCCTGCTCTCCTCAAAAGTTAGACCTGGTCACTGGGAGGTGAGCACCAGAGTGAGGGCTGAGTGCCGGGAGTTGGCAGTGGGAAGGAAAGGGCCAAGGGCAGGCGGTGTCAGCAGGTTGCTCTTGGGGTGCACGGTATTGTCCATCCCCATGATACAGGGCTCCTGTACTGTTATCATCTGGGGTGGAATCCTCCCTGGGAATTCTGTTCAGAACCCTTGTCAACAGCATGAGCGGGGGCAGCTGGGGCGGAAGCATCTACTAGGGCTTATCTTCGCTCAGGAGACACCGTAGCAGAAACAAAACAGAAGCCACCAGCTCCCAGGTGGGTGGGAGTTGTTCTCTCCTGGTCTCCCTAGTGTGGAGTGAGGGCCCCCTAGTGTCCCCTCTGGTGTCAGGTTCTGCCACTCTGCCCTCTCCTGCACAGACCTTGTTTTCCAGAGCAGTTCTGAAAACAAGTTCTTCTCCACCAGCCTCATTCTCTGGAGACAGAGCTGGGGCACTCAGTTGGGCTGATGCTGGGGACAGCTGCTGCACACCTGAGGGCCACACACATACCTGAGGGGCCCTGCACATACCCGAGGGCCACACACGCATACCTGAGGGCCCACACAAGTACAGGAGGGCCCTACACACACACCGGAGGGCCCTTTTCCACACCTGAAGACCCACACACATACCTGAGGGGCCCTGCACACACCTGAGGGCCAGCATGCATACCTGAGGGCCCACACGAATACAAGAGGGCCCAACACACACACCAGAGGGCCCCTTCCCACACCTGAAGACCCACACACATACCTGAGGGGCCCTACACACACCTGAGGGCCCCCACATACACACCAGAGAGTTCCTACACACACCTGAGGGCCAACATGCATACCTTAGGGCCCTACCACCACAAACACACACCAGAGGGCTCCTGAACACACCTGGAGGACTACACACATACCCAAGAGTCCCTGCACAGACCTCAGGGCTAACATATATACCTGAGGGCCCCTGCACACACCTGAAAGTCCACATGCATGCCTGAAGGCCCCTGCACACACCTGAGGGCCCCAACATACATGCCAGAGAGCCCCCACACATACCTGTTCCCAAAAGGTGCAGGGAGTTGTCTCCCTGGATGCTCTGAATAGTAAAGCAGCCCCAGCGAGGAGGCCTGGCTGACACTGGACATGCATATCTGTGTGATGGGTTTTCTCAGTTGATTGAATTGGGTTTTTCTCTCCCTCAAGGATTTGAAAGCATCATCCCCAGTTCTCAGGGGGTGACTGTGTCCCTCCCCCACCATGTTTGTGTACACTGGAAGCAGAGTTATGAAGGTGGACTGTGACATCCTATTTTAACAGTCCCTTTAAGTGACCACAACAGCAAGCATGGAGAAGCCATCAAAAGCTGTGTGCTTGCTTTTTAAATCCACAAAGTACTCGTTTTTTTTATGAATGGGTGCCTTGTTTCTGTTTTAGACTTTTTATTTATATATTTTATGTATACGAGAGCTCTATCTGCATATACACCTTCATGCCAGAAGAGGGCATCAGATCCCTCTAGAGATGGTTGTGAGCCACTATATGGTTGCTGGGAATGGAACTCAGACCTCTTGGTAGAGTACCCAGTGCTCTTAACTGCTGAGCCATCTTCTCCAGCCCTATCTCAGACTCTTTAAAAGAGGCCGAGGTGAAAGATTGCCTGCTTATGTTAACGCCCAACCACGTGGGCGTGGCGTAGCGTGGCATGGTGATGAGCTCACACTTACACAGTGGACTGGAAACTGGTTGAACACAGTGACAATGTGGATCCAGTTAGTGGTGACTGCCTAGGCGAAGCCAGCCTTGGTGCTCAGCCACGTCCCTGGCTTTCAGGCTATGTCTGCGAGAGGAAGAACGTGTTGGCGAGCGGCTGCTGCGATGTCAGGGTCCCCAGCACGAAGCGGTACTGCTGTGAAGGCTGCTTGGTCAACGGTTGCTGCGAAACCTACGAGTACTGTGTCTCCTGCTGTCTGCAGCCCAGCAAGGTAGGGACTCCAGCTCCCCGCCGCTTTGTCTCCCGGGCATCTCCTGGAGTGCTCAAGAGGAGCTTTATAGGTACACTTGCCTCCCCCGAGAGAGGAGCTGGTCCCTGGCTTGTGGTTCCTTCGCAGAGAGGACCATGCTATTGCTAGCCAGGGATCTGGTGGGTGAGAGAATCGCTCCGGGCAGGCTGGTTTGGCCTGCCATTACTACCAATCCTGAATACTTTGTTTCCATAGCAACTTCTGCTGGAGCGCTTCCTCAACCGGGCAGCTGTGGCCTTCCAGAACCTCTTCATGGCAGTTGAAGACCACTTCGAACTGTGCTTGGCTAAGTGCAGGACTTCGTCGCAGGTCAGACGTGGTGCTGGCTCTCGCTGGGGGAGGTGGGAGGGAGGCAGAGCTGGAGAACAGAGCCAGGGTGGGAAGGGTCTTCGTTGGCACCATGCTCTGCTGCTTTGGGGGGTGGCGGGATGAGACGTGTAGGTGCAGTAGGCGGTCATTGAGAGGAGGCAGTCACTTGTCGTGGGGCAGATCTGTGGCTTGCTTCAGGATCCCAGGGGTAGGAGGTGGGTATTTAAACGAGCATGGATCATATCTGAGGCCTCCAAGGCTCTTGGTGAGCATGCACTGCCTAATCCTGAGTGCTCTGCTCGCTTGCCATGCCCCTGCCACCCATGAGGTGCCCTGGGGGGGGGGGGCACATGCATACAAGCCAGGACAACTTTTTGAATGTCAGTTCTCTCCATACACCACGTGGGTCCTGAGGCCCAAACTCAGGCCATCAGCCTTGGCAGTGAGCACCTTTCCTTGCGGTGCCATCTTGCCGGCCCAAGTTCCCAGCCTCTGTGGCTGGGCACTTGTCATAGCTCTCCGTAAGACGTCTCTTCCACAAGCACACCCCGCTGGGATAGCCGACTCGTGCCTGTCTCTGGCCCCCTGTAAGCTTTGGGTTTGTGCTTGGTAACTCCCTTTTGCACCTCTAGTTCACTGTGAAAATGTCTGGGCCAGAATAGAAGGAACTCTGGAATGTGAAATTCCACTGGTCTTGAAGGGGTGGGGGGCTTCCCAGGTAATGGGTGTAAGGGAAGTGTGAGGGGGCTCAGCCGACTCGCTTGCTCTTCCTGGCTAGTGCTGGAAAAAGGGACTGATATTATTATAGCAGCTTCCTGTAGCCAACAAAGCGGAAGGTACTTCCTGTTGTGCGAGGAGAGACCGTTCTCAATGGCCACTTGGTTCACGTGCCCAGAGACTGGGCTTCAAGTCTGCTAAGTGCAATTAATAAGGTGCATAGCTTTGGTAGAGGCTGATTAATGAGCCCTAGAGCAGCCAAAACCTCAAATGGCTCAGATGACAAGAAAAGTTTAGAAAATCTATCATAGGGGTGTGTCGGGGGGTATTGTCTAGGCTCAACTTCACTTGCTGTGCCCAGCCAGAGAGGCTCTTGGGAGGTGCTTGGCTTGCGCACAGGCCCTTAGTGCATGACGGCCATTTGAAGTGGCGTCTCCCAAGTCCCCTGCAGGACTCCTCACCAGGGACCGCATCTCTCTCTGACCACAGTCAGGTGCCAATCCCACTGCATCTCCATCTGTTTCGGATCATTTTCTTCTTTGTATACTTACTATTGTGTATGCGCGTGCACGTGTGTGTGTGTGTGTGTGTGTGTGTGTGTGTGTGTGTGTCTGGCTGGCTGTGGCTGTGGCTGTGGCTGTGCCACCACATGTACGTGGAGGTCAGAGGACAGCCTATTGAGTTTGCTTCTCATTCTTCTGTGTGGGTCCCGGGGATCAAACTGAGGTCCCTCAGGCTTGGAGGCAAGCGCTGTGTTAACCCCTGAACTGTCTCACTTGTCCTTGTTTTTGGGTTTGAGATGGGGTCTCATGTAGCTAGGCTGGCCTCAAGTTCACTGTACTGCTGAGAATGACCTCGAGTTTCTCTTCCTCCTGACTCCCATGCTGGCATCACTAATGTGCACCGCGCCACCCAATCCCAGGGCTTCCTGCATGTTAGGCAAGCACTCTGCCAGGCTGTGCTATACCTTAGACCCCATTTCAGATGGATTGAGAAGTAGTGTCAAGATGCCAGGTTGTTCAAAAAACTGCCTGGTAGACAGAAGAAGAAGAAGAAAAGACACAGTAGCAGCATCTTGTCTGTTTTTGTGGCTCTCAGGGCTCAGAATACTACTTCATTCCAGAAAGTTCCTTAAAACCCCAAGGCACGCTGGTTTTGAGGTGGAGTGGGCGGGGATTGTGTGGCAGTCACTGCAGCTGACTCTCTGTGTCCTTCTCCCGTCTTCCTTCGCCAACAGAGCGTGCAGCATGAGAACACGTACCGTGACCCCATAGCCAAGTACTGCTATGGAGAGAGCCCACCGGTACTCTTCCCCGCGTGAGGCCTGATGGAGAGACACACGCAGAACCGGTCTGGTCCACGTGAGATAATGAAGGAGAAAGCCACGCGAGGACCCTTGGTTTTGAGCATGTCCTGTGGCATCCATTGTCTCTGGCTCCCTCACCACCAGCTGAAGCAGACAGAGCTGTTCTGTAGAGCAGGCCCTGTGAGGCCCCGGCACCTTGCCCTGCCGTGGTTACAGCGGCGGGGCCAAGTGTTCATCCCATGTTGCAGTTACTTAATGACGTCTCAGAGTGTGGAAGGTGCACTGTTTTGTGCAGGACACCTTTGCCCGTCCAGTTGGATACACTCGAGGAGGCGACTGCTGTGCGTGGTCCCTCACTGTCACAAGTGATGTCGTTGCCGCGCCAGACCCAAGTGTGTCTCCAGGAGTGTGGGTGTACGGACTTACTTTTGGTTGTTTTAACACCTGGCCAGCAGGCCTTGTATCCATAACCCAACATCTAGGGGTGTGTAGAGCCTCAGGGAGGTACTGGTCCCCACTGAGCCTGCGTAGAGCTGCCCTGGTGTGCTCATATCCCTGAAATGGTGGTCGGAGGCCTGGACCCCCCATGACTCTCCCAGTGGAATTTGCTGTCACTGTGCCCATGTTGAAACCCCTCCGCCTCGGGGCAGGGGAGCCTTTCCCTTGTCTATCACAGAAGCCGGTGGGGACCTGGTGAATGCGGTTTGTGGCACTCTTTCATTCTTACCGCGCTCCGCTCCTGGCTGTGTGCCAGAGGAGAGCTTGTTACGCTCCTACTCCAGCCTAAAGTTTCACATCCGCTCTCAGAGGGAGATGTATGTGGTAGCTACGCCGGAGAGCATCCCAAAGGTGTCCAGTGCTTGCAGGGGTGGGCAGTTGTCACCGGTAATGGAAGCTTGGGTTTCAAGCTTCAGGGCAAGACCGCTCCTTTTTGATTCTCTTGTCTTTTTCTCCAGTCTCCTATAACACACACGGCTCCCGGAGACCCTTCACTGACCCTTACAGAGGCCATGGCATTTGTGGTTTGGGTTCAGGTTGCCCTGGCATCAGGCATGAGTCTCCAGATTTTCTCCCTGCAGCTTGATAAAGCCGTGTCTCCCAACTGTGTTTGCCTTCGGGTAGAATTTCCTTCAGCTCCCTCCTGCTTCCTTCCTGCTCACCTCTGTGGAAGGAAGGACAGGCTGATGGGCATTGTTCTCGTTTGGGGTCGCCATGCTGGGATCAGATCCAGGACTTTGTGTGTGACTGGCAAACTTCTGCTACTGAGCCCTGGCCCTGGCCAGGGAATCGATTTTTAGTGTTAGATCCCAGTGATTCTGTTCCGTTTGCTCTGGACTTCTCAGTTTGTGGATTCAAAGTTCACGAAAGAACTGGGTGCACCTGCACATTCTGGTGCATTCTGGAATGTTCTGGCACGTTCTGACGTGTTCTGGCTTGCTCATTCTTTCTGGTAACTGGGAGATATATAATTTTTTTTAAGACAGGGTCTCCCATAGGCCAGGCTGACATCCAGCTTCGTATGTGTTTGACGCCAGCCTTAAACTCCTGCCAAGTGCTGGTGTTATAGGTGCATGCCAGCTGCCTGGCTCATCAGCCCTGTAATGCCAGTCTACCCTTGGTCAGCGTTGGAGTTTGTCAGTCTCTCCCTTGGGTTCATTTTCACTCTCAAGATTAGTGACACGGGTTCAATGTAAACATCATGCCTGTTGCCAGTTCTCTCTGACCGGGCACTTGAGAGGCGTGACTGGAAAGGCGTGTGTGTACAGTCCTTGAGTTCATAGACCCTCAACAGTTGAGATCAAGAATCCAGTTGACTTGTGTTTCACTTGGGAGATGAGGAAATAGCGTACCCTCCCAAGTCCCTGCCAAGATAGAATAATCAAAACCCACAGAAGAACTTCACCTCGAGTCCCGCCCACATGTCCTCCAGTGCACCTTCACACCCTCTCCCCTGAGCATGGACGGCTTCAGTTATCCCAGACGGGAGAAAGCAGCATCTGCTTTCAGTAATGCAAAGGTCACTTTTGATGGTGGAATGTGGGGTTTGTGTTTTAATCACGCTGGGGAACACACACACACACACACACAGGAGAAGTCTGGGGAGGGGGCTGGGTGAGAAGAGCCACAGGTAGGAGTGGTATTGAAGCCTGGAGGCCAGTGTTCATGTCAGTATGCTAATAGGCGCCATAGTTAGGCATTTGTCCTCAGTTGTTTTGGTTTGGTTTTTTTTTTTTTTTGACCTGATAACTAACGATAAAATAATTACCTAAAAATCACACAGCCTAGAGATAACCACCAGCTATTTTCGACTTCTCTGTGACTTTCCAGGCAGAACAAACAAAAATCCCAGGGTGTTCTTCCCCCGTGGAAACACTGCCTGTGAGTCTGTTGTCTGCAGGCCCGTGTGTGTGACACCCATTGAGGACATCTGGTCCCTTCCGTGGGGGTGGCCTGCTCTTACTGAGCACGATGGTTAGCTCAACTCCTGCGGCCACTTCTCCACGGGGGTTGGAGGTATCTGTCTGTCCATCCCTCAGTTTGTTTTCAGTGTTCTGATTTGTATTTATTATTATTATTTTTTTATTTTTAAGATCATGAGCCTGTGTGTACCAGCTCATACTAAATAGTGAGTTCCGGGTTGCAAAGAGGATTTTCTTTTTTAAACTTAAGATGTTTAAGGGGCAGGTAAATTAGCCCAGTGGTTGAGCACTGGCTGCTCTTCTCGTGGACTTGGGTTCGGTTCCCAGAGCCCACACAGGGGACACACAGCCGATGGGATGGGAATGACCTCTTCTGACTGTCACAGGTACCTAATATGTGACATACATTCACACAGACACTACAAACACACAAAGGTAATGTAATAAAGATAAATCTTTTAAAAACTAATCATATTGGGCTGGAGAGATGGCTCAGAGGTTAAGAGCACTGACTGCTCTTCCAGAGGTCCTGAGTTCAATTCCCAGTAACCACATGGTGGCTCACAGCCATCTGTAATAGGGTCTGGTGCCCTCTTTTGGCGTGCAAACATACATGGAAGGAATGTTGTATACATAATAAATAAATAATAAAAAACTAATCATATTTAGTTATTGGGGGTACACACGTGACATGGTTTAGGTCGGAGGAAAAGTTTTGGAAGTTGGTATGTTTTTCTACCATGTGGGCTCCAGCATGGAGCTCAGGGTGTCGGTCTTGGTGGCCATGCCTTGGCCCACGGAGCCGTCTTGCTGGTCCAGCCTGAGTCTGTGTCCATAAGTTAAATGATAAAATACACAAGTGCTATTGATTGTGTTTATTAAGTCACAGTGAGCAGAACCCCAACATGGTTTGATTGGCCATTTATTTTGTCTTTCTTCCCATTGGTTACTACAGAACATTTTGAAATGAATTGAAGCCTTAAGTAATTCTCCCTCTCCTCCGTCTCCATCTCTTCCTTTCCCCCGTCTCTTTCCTTTGAGACCTGGTCTCTGCCCCATGCCAGCCTCACTCTCTGTCCTCCACCCTTAGCCTCTGGTGTTTAAACCTCAGCTGAGCTTCACTTCAAGCAGTTAGCTCACGTTCACAAACCCATCTTTCTACTAGATCTCGGGCTGTGGGCTTGTAACGGGGGGGGGGGGGCAGCCCTTCTCCCACCCCTGGCCCTCAGGAGACATTTGAAAGCATCTAGTCTCCCTATAGCTGGAATGGGGAAGGTTCCACTTGTCCCAGGTGGGTGGTGGTGGTGGTGGGGTCGGTGATGCTACTCACTGGCCCACAGTGCCTCAGACACCATGTAGGCTGGCTGTGCTGAGCTAACTGAGCCCAGCTCTGGGTCACAGCTGCGCCCAAGGCACGTCCCTACCCTGGAGTTCTACCAGCTGAGCGCTGATTAAATTACCTGTGTTCCCCACAGGGCATGCTCACAGCAGCGCGTTCCTGCCTCGAGGCATAGTGTGGTTATCCTGCCCTGTGTCCTTCCTGAGCTCACCGAGCAGACCCTTATCTGCAGAATGAGCTGGAGGTTTTGTGACCTGTTGGTAGAATGGAGTTGGGGGTAGGACCGGGACTGTCCCTGCAGATTCTGCAGGGAGCCATTCTGTCTAACGTGGTGTAGTGTGACTGCGAGACAAGAATGATGACAAGCCAAAGGAGAGCTAACTAGGGCAGCTTTCTCCCCTGTGTCACCAAGGTGTCACCTTCCAGGCAAGGTTCTTCCTGGGCGTTTGTGACAGGGTTCATCCCGGTGTGAGTGCAGCTCTGGCTGCCAACGTCACTGGTTTCTCTTATTCTGCAGCATCCTTCATCCAGATGTGAAGGTGGTTTGGTCTGCCACTGTACTGTGAGCAGGGTGGTTAGGTCTGCGCCACCAACTCTGGACTCTCAGCTGAGCCTCAGCAGCCCTCCAAAGAGTTACAACCTAGGGTTGTTCCCATCGAGAGTCCAGAACTAAGAAACAAAGACACAGCCTTACATACTGCAAAGAAACAGATCCAGCAGGCCATGGTGATAGCATGGGGGCTGTAATCCCCTCACTGGGGAGGCTGAGGCAGGAGGATTATGCATTTGAGCTCAGCCTGGGCTTTACAAGATGAGACCCTGACACCAAATATATAAGCAACCACAGAATTGAGCTGCTGGTGAAAACAGGAGAAGCAGTTGTTCAGATGTCTCCGTGTGCATGTCAGCTGAATTTCTCATGACCCTGCATCCTGTGGGGGCGAGGGAGGTCAAACAGCAGGACTAGAAACAGGTTGTTTTGTGTGGTGTGGAATGTAAGCCTATAGTCGGAAAACACACAGATAACCTGCAGTGCAGGCATGTGTGATGTGGGCTAAATGGGAAAGAAGTCCACGTCACGGACCATGAGTTCTTGTGCACTGGCCATGCCTGTTCCAAGATGTGCGTGTGTCTGTGTGTGCGTGTGCACGCGTGTACATGATCATCACGCAAATGCGTTTGTCCTGTCCTGTGTGGAAAGATCTATTGGGTTGTAGGTGTTGAGCCAGGTATGGTGGCACATGATTTAATTGCCAGTACTCAGGAGGCTGGGGGAGGAGAAATCCAAGTTCAAGGATAGCTTGGGCTTCATAGTAACACTTGTCTGAAATACACAAAATTGTTTTTAAAGTTTAATAAAATACTTCCTTAATCAGATGTTGGCAATTGGGGTAAATGTGATTGTGATAATCTATATGTCCCATGCATTGGCCATGTGTGTCTGTGTATATGTATGTGTATGTGCGCATGTGTTTGGGCACGGTGTGTGAGTAGAAGTGGCCTGAAGTCTAAGCAGCACCCTGACCCACCCCACAGGAGCCCAGGCATCCGTGAACTTGGGTAAAGTTCTCATTGTCATTGTCTGCTGGAGTGATTGCCAACACATACTGATTCTAGATCCTGACTCTGACCACCCAGAAACCAAACATGACCAGAGCCATGTCTCTTCATTGCCCTCTGTGGACTGTGATTCTCACAGGGTAGGTGGACACCAGCCTTCCAGACTCCAGTGGTCCTCAAAACAGTCCCTCCTCAAAGCATCCTGAAGACAGATCAAAGCTGGCCAAACATGTTCTCCATCATCCTTCTCTGGTTCCCTGGGCACCATCCGCTTGTCACGACGTGAGCTGTGTGTGCATCTGTGGAGACAGCTGCCTTTTGGCTGGGATGCCCAGGGCTGTGTGTGTGCAGATTCCCTTCGTGCAGCCCTTGAGATGGCCAGAGCACGTCCTGTAGCCTGAGCAGTGACTCCACTGGGCACTCTCAGCAGAAGGCTGTCTCTTACAAGGTAGACACAAGCCTTCAAAATTACACTGAGCCAAAGGAGGTTCCTGGTTCCCAAAGGATAGCCACAGCTGCAGTGGAAGTTTTGCTGCATCGCATGTCTAAATGTATGTTTTATATTTGTGCGTAGATAGGAATGGACTCCCACTACCTTTATCTAGTTAGTCATCTCCTCCCACGTACAAGGTCCGACCTGGAGAAGTGACACCGGTGAGAGGCTACAGCCCTTTATAATGGCCCCCTGTCGACTGCGTTCTTCACCCTTTCTCCTCGTCTGAGTTTACCCAATAGGGAGAGAAGTCTTTGTTTTTCACAGACAGATTCCAGGCATTTCCCAAGGCCAGAGCTGAGCTGCATCCAGCATCTTTGGGGACCGGCTGCATTGTCCTGGGAGGGCTGGGTAAGAAGTCGAGAACACACCAGATCGCTTGAGCGTGTTGTTGGTTCTGGAAAAATCACTAAAAGCAGGCATCAAAAATAAAAAGTGGAAGCCGGGCGTTGGTGGCGCACACCTTTAATCCCAGCACTCGGGAGGCAGAGGCAGGTGGATCTTTGCGAGTTAGAGGCCAGCCTGGTCTACAGAGCTAGTTCCACGACAGGCTCCAAAGCTACAGAGAAACCCTGTCTCGAAAAACAACAACAACAACAATAATAATAATAAAGTGTGGCTAGTGAGACAGCTAAGCACTAAAGGGACTTGTTGCTCCTCCACAGGACAGTGGTTGCTCCCTATCTGTAACTCCACTGGGACCCAGCTCCCTCTCCTGGCCTGTGTGCACCTTGTATGATTATGGTGCATCTACATACATGTAGGCAAAACATCAAACAAATAAAAGCAATTCTTTAAAAAAAATAAAAATAAGGTTTAAAAAAGGCCCAGGGAAGGCTCTGTGAACCATCATCTTCCTGAAAAGGCCAATCCATGTTCAGAACAGCCCATACCCTACCCCCAGCAGCAAGAACCTCATCCACAGGGTAGTTTTTTTTTTTTTTTAAAGGGTCAAGGCCTTCAGTATGTTCCTTAGGATGCTTAGAGATGTGCTGTCTCCCGTAGGCATATGTAGCTCCCCTCCACATGCTGAACACAAATTTTCCTACTGGATGTGGATCCGGACAGCTCTACAGGTTCCTTGGGCTCTGTCCATGACATCCGAATCTGCCTGGGCTTTTGCCTGCCGTCTGTGCTTAGCACTGACCCAAGACAAATAGTCTCGAGGCGGCTCACCAGTTGGTTTTGCTGATTTATTTGACATAAATAAGCTCGCTGACCTGATTTAGCATCGTGGGGGACCACAGAGTGAATCAGGCTGCAGCCAGCGCAGCCCAGTGCTGGTGGCAAACATGCTGACAGTTGCTGACTGCACCACTTGGGGGCACCAGCTGCATGGGTTTTCCATCCCCAGTGTGAACCCGTTGTTGACTGTGGCTCAGGCTTGCCCAAGATCCCCATGAAACAATGACTGTGGGCAGAGAGCCAGCTGATGGGGCAGCAGATCAGGACTCCGTCTTGGGCCTGGCATTTCGGGGACCAGGACCCTCAGGGAGGCGAAGACAGATCTGCAGCTGGCACTGTGCTACTGTGCCTTGCCACCCCCTTCTCGGCCTCTGCCTGACCCCAGGACAAAATGTAGGTGAATCTTCTTGGCCTTACTTGGGTGGCAACGAATAGGAATGCGAGGGGACCGTTCACACCACCCCTCCTTTGCGTCCTCATAGGTAGAGGACAATTCCTGTGCTCTGGTTCTTCTTGGCTCAAGGTCATGTACACCATCTGCCTGGAAATTCCAGACCAGGCGTCTCTGGGGGGCACATCGTGAGCATTCCCCTGTGACATAGTGCTACAAAGGCTGCTTATGTGCTCACCTGACAGCCACCCTCCTGAGCCAGGCAGGTGTTCTCATCTCTGTTTTATGGACACAAATGCAAGGGGTTTAGAGTGTTTCCTGGCTTCAGCAGATACCCTTTGTGAAGAGAGCTTCCTGGCCTTCCTGCAGGGGCAGTAGGGGTCCTCCGTGGAGCCCAGGAGGGTAGCAGGTTAAGTATTTGTCCTGGAATTTGTTCTTTGGCCCTGGGGTCAAATCTATTATTTAAGCAAAAGTTTCCACCTAAAAAAAAAAGACTTGTTTTTATTATTTTTAATTTTGTGCATGTGGGGCATGGTTTTCATGAGCGCAGGTACCCCTGCGTTGGAACCCCTGGAGATGGAGTTCCAGGCAGGTGCAAACCACCTGAAGAAGTGCTAGAAATCAAACTTGGGTCCTCAAAAGAGCAGTATAGGCTCTTAACCACTGACACACCTCTCCAGGCTCCTCTTCTGTCTTCTGTCCGCTGGTCGCTGCCAGGAAGGAACTTGGGAGAATGTACTAGAAGGGTAACTTAACATTTTAGGGTAGCTCTGACAAGTGGACCACACCTTAGTATCCTGTGGTTCTCACCAAGTGCTGAGTTGTGACTCCCAAAAGCCATAGGTTGCAGCCTTACCCTGGTCCTGCAGAATGTGGCCATTTGGAGGGCGGGCCTTTAAAGAGATGATTGATGGGCACATGAGATGGCTCAGTAAGTAAAGGCACTTTCTGCCAAGGCTGAGCGCCTGGTTTTGATCCCTGGGACCCACATGGTGGAAGGAGAGAAACCACTCCCGTAAACTGTCTTCATACATACACCGCATGCTATGTAAAGAATTGGCATGTTTGCAGTGGCGCATACATACATACATTGCATGCTATGTAAAGAATTGGCATGTTTGCAGTGGCGCACACATACATACACTGCATGCTATGTAAAGAATTGGTGTGTTTGCAGTGGCACACACATACATACACTGCATGCTATATAAAGATTTGGCGTGTTTGCAGTGGCACACACATACATACACCGCATGCTATGTAAAGAATTGGCGTTTGTAGTGGCTCACACATACATACACCGCATGCTATATAAAGAACTGTAAATTTCAAAGTTTTTCAATAATGGAAGCAACTGAGTTGAAAGGAAGCATCATGATGAGCCCCGATCCAGTGTGACTGGTCCTTATTGGAAGAACGAGAGACACATAAGCTACCACATGCAGAGGGACGATCGCGAGAGGACATAGGGAGACGGTGGCCACCTGCCAGTCATGGAGAGAGACCTCAGGAGAAACCAGCCTCCCACCGCCTCCATCCAAGAGCTCCAGAAAAATAACTCTGCTGTTTGAACGACCCAGCCTATGACCATTCTGTTGTGGCTAACCAATGCTCAGTCTTCAGAAGTGCTGACTTCTGGGCTGATCTCCAGATTCAGATAAATGCTGCCTCCTTACCGTCCGAGGCTCTGCTGGGTCTCTGCATGTCTTTCTGTGATGGGTGAAACAGAGTGACATCCAGGGTCCTTCCAGTTTGATATTCTCAGATCGCAGGTGGCTCCCCGGACCTGGAAAAGACAGAGCTAAGCTGTAGAACTAGAGGGAGACTGACTTCCAGTGCAGAGTCCAGTAATGTCTGAAGACTTTTCCTTATTATATGTCTTTGTGTGTATAAGTATGTATGTGGATGTGTGTGTGTGACATGGAGTTATTGTGGGGGCCGGAAGACAACTTGAAGTAATCTGTGCTCTCCTTCTGCTGTGTGGGTCCCAAGGATTGAACTCAGGTTCTCAGACTTGGCAGCAAGCTCCTTTACCTGTGAGACATCTTACCAGCCCTGAAAATGTTTTTTGTTTGGCAAGGAATATGCTTTCTGGCATCTGATGGTGGAGACCACACCACCGCCCAGCCTCTCCCAGTGATCAGATCAGCCCACCCCCAAGAAGTTGGGTCCAAAGTGCTGACGCTGGAAGCCCCAGGAAATGCTCTGGGACTCCATGACTGTGGCACTGCTGGGTACCCTCATGACTTGTTGAGTAGTTCCTCTGTAGATGAACATTTGGATCTCTTTTGCCTTTGGCTGCTCTGAATCACATTGCTTTGAAATTTGTGTGTGGTTTTATATGGGGATCCTTAGCAGTGGGATTGCTGGTCTAATTTAGTTCCCCCCTTGTTTCTCTTTTGGGGGCACCTGCCAGAATCCCAAAGTCATTCTACTCCATGGCACCCTATAGCTCAGGCTGACCTCAAAATTTCTATGTAGTCGAGGCTGGATTTAAACTCCAGATCCTCTTGCCTCCGGTTCCCAAATGCTGGGATTACAGGCATATACCTCTCAATTAGTTACGTTTCTATTGCTGTGATTAAAAAAAAAAAAACACCGTAATAACGCCCACTTGCAGGAAAAGGAGTTCAGTTTGCCTCTTGGTTCCAGTGGGATAAGAGTCCATCTTGGTAAGGAGGCATTGCAGGCGTGGTGGCAGAACAGGAAGCTGAGAGCTCACATCTTCACAAAGCAAGAGAGGGCAAACTGGATGGGATGAGAGGCTTTTAATCCCAAAGCCCACCCCCAGTGATGTACTTCCTCCAGCATGTCTACCCCATCTAGCCCTTCCCACACACACACCACCAACTGGGGATCCAGCGTTCAGATACCCAAGCCTATGGGGGGGGCGTTCATTCAAACCCCCACGCCCATCCTTCCCCAGATGTCTTTATTTTTCTAGTTGAATGCCTTATGTGCTCATAGGTTTGCGGATATTTTCTTTCTATGGACAGCCCCTTTGCATTTTTTTTTTAAACCGTGGTTTTGGAATCAGAGGAATTTAATGTTAATTGTTTATTTCTGCATTTTCTCTTCTTGCCTATCCTGTCCCATCTTGAGTACCATGTGATTTTAATGAATAAGTGGCCATATGCTTTTCAATGGATAGTCCTAAGGGAGCAGCTACTTGATTCCAATTTGCATGGGATTCTTGATTCTCACTGCTCACCCTCATGCCATATTCTGGGGACTGTCTCAGAGCATGGCCCCCAAGCCTGTTTTAAATGTCACTGGATTCTTTGAGAGCTCCTGGCTCTGCATGCTGCTTTTCCTCCCTCACAGACGTGTCTGGCAGTACTGAGGCCTCTGCAGAGCCATGGACAGAGGTTCCCAGGCTCCATATCTGCAGAACTGCAACAGTGTTAGGAAGACTTAGTAAAACCCAGGCACCCCATAGAGCAGGTGCTGTGTCCCACTTTTACACATGAGGGTAACGAGCTGGAAATGGTGAGGTGATGTGCCCAGGGCTGAGCTTTTAGAAAAGGAGGTGAGACACACAGTTCGTGCTAGTCCATGCCCTTTCTTCCCTCCCAGCCTCCTAGGCCCTTGTCCCATCATTTTAAGTGTGTTATGGAGGGTGAGCCAAATGAAGGCAACCCTTATTTTTTCTCAGATCCTCTTTCCTACCTTCAATCTAATAATATCCCCAAGTCACTGCCTGGTTTAGAAAGTGATGGCTGGACATATGCAGACAGCTTAGCACTGAGTCCAGCAAATGTTCTCTGTAAGGGGAAATACATTCAGCTGTAAATGAGTTCAGTTTTGTGAACACTGAGTATTATTAAAGTCAATGTTGCAAACAAATGAGTCTGGTTATGTACCAATAAAACTTTATTTATAAACACAAGCTAAGGGCCAGATTCAGCTTTCAACCCTAGTTTGGAAGCCCCTGGCTTAGTAGACCAGGCTTTGTGTCCAAGATCATTCCATATTGTCCCTTTTATGGATTCTGGATGTGAAGGAAGCAGGGATCTTTTCTAAAATGCTTTTGGGCACATTGCTCAAAGCAACAAGGAACAGCCTTCAGGAAACCTTGACCAAGTAGTAGGAGCAACAGGAATTTGAATTTTTAACTCTAGACAGATGCTTTGAGATGAGGATTCCACTCTCTTCCCACTACCCCTCAGTGGAAGGCCGGGTGTTTTAATTAGCTAATGTTGGCAAATTGCTTTACAGAAAATTGTAAAATGTTTCATGTTCTAAGTGCCAAGAGCCCTAATTAGCTCTCCTTAAAGATACCACCTGGAAGTGTGATATTTTGTTGCTTGAAGGTCTAAGCCGGCAAGAATAACCTGCAGAGGAAAACATGGTTTTTAGACAAGCGGACCCCAATAAATGCATCTCTGTGGTGATGTCACTTTATTTCCTTCAGTGGAACGCGATTCTCCGCACCCTGCTGCGTTAGAGTCACGCTCTCTGCGGTGGTGACCGGTTCTGTGTGTATGATTATCTGATGGGGACAGGGCAGGAAACAAATTAACCTTTCCGTTTGTTGTCACGGGCACTGCCCCTTGGATCTGCAGCCTGTACGCGGGAGGCTGTGCTCCGGCCTATCGAGATTATGGAGAGGAGGGGGCTTTCAACCGCTTCATCATCATCGGGCGGCGGGCTCTCGCTAGGCGGCCGGATGGGGAGAGCTGTGTGCCTGCCTAGCTGCTCTTAACAGCTGGGTAATGAATTGTCCCCAGCGCTCTTGTTTCTCACGTGGTTGTTGTTACGATGACAGGAGCAGCTGATCTGTGTTGCTGTCAAGAACCAGTGAGATGGAGTTAATGTGGCTCTCCACCATGAGGTGCATCCGTGAGGACGCCTCCCTAGCCATCTGATGAAGTACCCGCAAATTAACTGAAGTGGCAGGATCAGGCTAGGCGGGAGAGGAACTGGCAGCAGGCAAGAGCCCAGTTTAGGGTGGGATGCTGGGCTCGACATTGGGCCTGATGGTCAGTACTGGTTGGGACCATCCTGGCTAACCTGGGATGATGAGCTACCTCCCCATCCTAGATGCCATCAGCACCTCCAGATGTTGTCCCATCTGGACAACAAATGAGGTCACACTGCTCCTGTTGTCATCAAGTGGGACCCATTTGTTCCTGCTTGAGAATCACGGGGTCAGGGTGACGAATGGTCTAGGAGTCCCCTTTTTGGGGATGCGTGAGCAGTAACCTCCTAGAAAGAACTACAGAGCCCGTGGACTCTCCTGCCCGTTATAATCTCTCCCAGAGGGCATCTGGGAGCCCAGGTGATCTTTTCCTGGCTCCTGCTCTCCCAGGAGCTCCCACTCCTTGCCTAAGTCATACCAACACCTTATCAGGTTCTCCGAGGGCCCCCCATAGACCGTTCCTCACCAGGGCGAGAGGGGGCCTCCGAAGGTTTGCTGAGAGCCACTCACTGCTCCAGGGTCCTCCCAGGCTGTGCTCTACAACCCCCTGCCTCCCTCCCTCCCTTCTTTCCTTCCCTTCACACAGGGTCTCATCGAGTTAACTGGCCTTGGCTTCCGAAGCACTGGGTTGACAGGTGTGTCCCACTATGCCTGGTGTCTTCACTGGGACACAAGCGTCACCGTGGCTGTGACCCACATTTATGCCTGGCCCTATCTCCTGGGCAGAGTGAAGCTCTGTGGGTGGTGATGGCTCAGACACTGTTGAATGTAGGAACTTGGTCGTTCTCCTGAACAACCAGTGGGGCATTGATGGAGGACTCTCATTGGCTAATAAAGAAACTGCCTTGGCTTTTTGATAGGGCAGGATTTAGATAGGTGGAGTAGACAGAACAGAATGCTGGGAGAAGGGAAGTTAGTAAATTGCCCCGCCTCTCCTCTCTGAGCCAGATGCGATGAAGCCAGCCACCAGGTCAGACGTGCTGAATCTTTCCTGGTAAGACACCATTTGTGGTGTTATACAGATTATTAGATATGGGTTAGTCAAGATGTGAGTAAGAGGCTGAAACTAATGGGCCAGGCAGTGTTTAAAAGAATACAGTTTCTGTGTAATTATTTTGGGGCATAAACTAGCCAGGCGGCCGGGAGCCGGGCGGGACGAAAAGCAGACCTGCCCGCTGCTCCCCACTACAGGGCATAGTCACTGGGTTAGGAGCAGGGTGAGTCTGTGGAACATGTTGGCTGGTCACACATCTAAAACCTGTGCCCCAGACTTCTGTGAGAACTTACTTACACAGAAGTCCTCAGACAGCCTCGTTCAGGGGCACCAAAAGACATGGTGTACTGGCTATATTGCGGTTCCTGGACAGCTAGAGGCTTTCCCCTGGACTTGTTTTGTGGGAAGGTTAGGCAGAGCCCAGAGAGTTGTGTGTGTGCACACCTGCCTGTGTGTGTGCATATATGTATGTTTGTTGTAGTGCTGCAGATTGAACCTAGGGCTTCATGCTAAGCAAACACTCTACCACTGAACTGCACCCCACCCTAGAAGCTGTTTTATTTAACACCAGCACTTGGGGAACCCTGCTGACCATTCTTGAAGGCACACCAGATTCTGCCAGGAGTTGAAAACGGCTGGTGGTGAGGTCAGAGAACGTAATGGAGGAAACTGTAGAAATGGGAAAGACTGCAGCAGGGGTTGGCGAAGACTACCACCCTTAATCCATCTGAGCTTCATTTGGTTAAAAGAGCATGCTTGGAAAAACCTGCATTTGTGAACTTGGGAGAGGTAGGTAATATATTAATGACATATAAAGGGTAACTAGAGACTAAGCCCTTCTCACCCACCTGGAGTCAGGTCATGGAGAGGCATGGTACACCGCAGGTCCCTCTGTGTCTCCCCTTTAATGACCTATGTCCTTCCCTATAATTAATCAAGTTAATGAATTAGTACAGTTCATTGCAAAGAGGCACAAGAACCTGGAAACTGGGGTTGGAGATGAGGTTCATGGGTTAGAAGCCCTGGCAGCTCTTCCAGACGACCAGAGTTTGATTCCCAGCTGCACCCTTGTTGGGTAGTTCCCAACCGTCTGCAACTCCAGTGCCCAGGAATCTGATGTCTCTAGTCTCTGCGGTGCCTGCACATACCCACCCCCCACACAATTAAATATAATCAAAAACAAATCTTGACAATGACACAGAAACTTCATTCTGCCTGCTAGACTCACACCAGTGCCTGGAACAGTGGGGGTTGGGGTAACCAGGAGTTTGGGAACATGAGCGATCTGGACACATTGCTGATGTCATTGTGGTTACACAGGGCCTCTAGAGCCTGGCTTGTGCGGGTAACTTCCTCCCTTCCCTTGGCTCTCCTCTCAGGCTGGCCAAGTCAGCTTATTGCATAGTTGTATCTGTGGTTTAGGTGACCTGTGCCCCTAACCCACTGCCCCGTGGACTCTGACAGTGACCACTGGCTCTGGCTACCATCCGGTTTGCCTGCGTGCTCATATCACTGGCCAGAGTGGAGTCTCTGGTGGCAGTGGAGCCCTGTGACCCTCCATTGAGGCTTTTCCTCTGGCTAGCTCTTCGAATGTGTCTCAACTCAGTGCTCAGAATCTGTGAGTCTGCATGGACCCGCCCCCCATCACTTGGGTGCAGATGAGGAGGATGCATGGGTGACTTCCCTCCTGGCCTGGCCACTCTCAGCAGAGCCTTGTCCTACTAGGACCCGTCTCCAGAGCTTCTGTCATGATCCTGTCACTTTTTCCACGTCAGGTGGGCCCGACTCTGAGACCCCCTCCCCAGCACCTCACCCTCCCCTCCCAGCATGCAGGCTTCATCACTGTGATTACAGCGTATTAGCCACAGTGATTGTTCCAGGCCTGGCATCTCATTACCGAAATAAAGTTACCGTTAATGGGGGTCCCGCAGTTCTGCTCGGCTCACCTCTCCGGAAATGCATTCCGGTGATTAACATGAAGACACACATGCATATATTCATTTTGTAGCTTGGCCCTCCTCCCATCAGCCTTTGCTTCTGGAGACCTAGACCAGGGCCCCTTTGGCTGCTGGTGAGTGGAGGGCTGCAGCTTCTGTCTCTGCTCCCCGGTGAAAGGAGGCAAAAACCAAACAAACGGACCTCCGAGGGGGATAAGCTCTGGGGCATGTCGTGACGCTGCCTTAACACAGTGCATGCATATCCTTCTTGATCCTCGGTCCCCACCGCTGCCTGCCAATATGGCTTAATGCTGACCTGTGGCTTAACTTTCTGTGCCGGACAAGGAACCAAGAAGGCAGAGAGTGAAAGCGAGGATGGGGGTGGAGAGTGGAGGATAGGGGAGCATCAGATGGGTGTGCAGGATCCCTATTGTCCCCTCCACCCCCAGAGCCTCCTCTTCTACTCCGGCCTATGCTGAGAATATGAAATTCTGCGGCTTGGTGGTGGTTTCTTACCATTTACAGTAACTATCGACCCCTAACCCAGACAGGGAGGTGCACACCTGTAAGTTGTTTGTGAGGTGCAGGCAGGAGGGACTGAAGTTCAAGGCCATTCTTAGCTACATAGTGAGTTCAAGGTCATTCTTAGCTGTGTAGTGAGACCCTGTCTCAAAACAAAAACAAAACCGATCCAGAACTGCTGACCTCAGGACATCACCACCCCGCCCACTTCACACCTGCAGACCCACGAATGAGCCTCCCAGTGGGACCCAGGAACTGGCCTCCTGGGTCTGCCTGGGTAACCACACCAGGTCTGCAGAGCAACGTCTCTAGGCTGATTGAAGCGGGGAGCAGTCTGCGCCCCATGAGCTCTACTGGCAGCAGGCAGGGGAACGTGGCCCAGGGAGACAGGGGACCCTAATGAGATTCCCAGGCACTGTCTCCACCCTCCTGTCAAGGAGACATTTCAAAAGGGTTTAACACCGAATCTTTACCAAGCTGTCTGCTAAAATGCAAGGTGCAGGCCCCCAGAGAACCCAGCGCCTTCCGTGTGCCCGGGATAATAAGGTTGTGCCAGTGTCCGCTGAGCAGCTGTTCCCACCAAGAGGGACAATGGCCCGGCCCCGCCCCTCGCGGAGCCCCGCCCCTCGCGGAGCTGATTTCAGCCCTGTCTTCCCCGCTGCCAACCCTTTGATCACGTTTCACCGCGGATCTGGAGGGCATGTTACAAAGTGCTTTGGGCTGTCTGCCAACAGGCACCTCACTAGAACATGACAACAGTCAGAAGTGTCAGGGTGCGGAGAGAGACAGAGCTCACCGGATGCCTTTTAAAAAATAATTATATTTGAATTTTAAAAGCAATCTTCATATATGTAAGTAGTGTCATTTATATGGAAAACTATGCCAGCTGTTCTACCCTTTTAATATTTGATGGCACTCAGGCTCCCTTCATAGTTAGGGGTCCAGTGGCTTCTCAGGGGCTTCAAGACTCCTAGACTAAGGAAAAAGCCACAGGAGACCTCCAGTTGGCTTCTTCCTTGTTCCTCTATATCCCTCTGCAACCTCCCTGAAACCAGACACTTTGTTAAAACTGATTGCAGAGCAGTGCAGGGTCAAGGTGGGAATGAAGATTACAGAATAAATCAGGGAGAGGGGAAAGTGACATGGAGTCATGAGGGAGCAAAATGCAATGACAGACTTTTCTGAAAACCTCATAATGAAACACATTACTTTATATGTTAATTAAGAACTTAATTAAAAGAAGGAATTTTGTTTGCTGTTGTCATCAGTGATACAACTTATCGTAGAAATATATACACAACGTTGCCATTTTAGGTATAATTAGGTGAACTGCACAGCTTCTCTGTGGCACAGCCAACACCAACCTCTCCAGTACCTTCGTACCTTACACCGATTAGGTCGCCTGTCACACACTCCTGCCAGGCCACCAACCTTCCACCTTTCCTTCCTGCGATTTGGAGACAGTAGGCTCCCAAGACCTGGAATCACACAGTATTTTGTATATGATCTCTTTCTGTTAGTACAATGTTCCCAGGGTCCATCTTGTATCAAGGTCAGAATTTCATTTCTTACATTCTTTAAAGCTTTGATTTTTGAGGCAGAGCCTGGTATGCCCAGGGCTGGCCTCGAACTCACTGTGTAGGTAAATGTGTCCTTGAACTGCTGATCCCCCATCTCCAGCTCCTAAGTGCTGAGATCTTAGGTTCATTCCACCAGCCCAGGCTTTCTGTGGTTCTGGGGATGGAACTCAGGGCGTCTGTGCACGATAGGCAAAGCACCCTGCCAACCGCCGACTGAACTACTTCCTCAGTGTCTGTTCACGTGCCCTCACACCCCCGTTTTTTTCCGGTTTTAAAATGGTTGCACGGCATTCCATTGGACGGGTTCTGCTGTGCCTTTGTCTGTCTGTCCATGAACAGTGAGGGTGTTTAACTTCCTGGTATATGACCAGTTGCGAGCTGACTGTATACTCCAATATAGGACACCTAATTTAGTCTGACCCAGGGCCATCAGATGGCTGAGTAAAGAAGGCCCGGCGAGAGAAAGAGCACACTATAAACTGGGGAAACTAGTGATTACTTAGGAAAACCTGTGGGAAATGAAGGTCCTAGGGTGGGGAGACAGTTCAATGGATAAATTACCCGCTGCACCCAAATAAAAAGTGGGGGGCATGGCATTGTTAACCCTAGTGCTGGAGGGTGTGTGTGTGTGTGCGCGCGCGCGCACGCAGCAGAGGGATACACACACACACACGAGTTCTGGAATGGTATGAAAATGAGCTAGTTCCGCTCCCACACAGAGTATCACAGAACTGGCTCTTGCTAAATGTGTTAGAATATCCACGGTTGTCACACTACCCTGTGTGACCCAGTTCCTCAGGGAAGTGGAGGCAGGCGCCCACAGAACATCTAAGAGAAACAGTGGGGCATCTCGCCGAGGAGACAAAGCTGTCCTGGAAAAAACGGGGACAAAGGCCCCGAGTCACCAGGCTGGGACTGGCAGGGGGCTGTTTCTTCAGGGTGAGCCACAGCGGAATCTTTCTGAGCTTCAGAGGCAAATCAGACTACGGCACGGCACGTGGCCTACCTATTGCTCCTCCCTGCTCCTTCTGGGTCTCCAAGCCCAGCGATGCAAGCCCAACAGGGGGCCCACTGCCTTCTGGGTAAAACTGCTTGCCCTGAAAGTTTGTAGTGCCCGAGGTCTGTAATCACTGGCCAGCTTGGGCCTCTTTCCTTCGGTGTGCAAGGAAAGCCGGCTGTCTGGTTGAGTGAGCGGTGCTATAAATCAGTGTCACCACTTAGCTAGCCACAGTGATTTAATTAATCTGCTGTGCTGGCCCCCGAGCAGCTCCACCTGACTGCTAATCAACCGCCATCAGCGGGAAGAAAATGCGGACCCCCGTCTTTAAACTGCTTGAGATGTAGGCGGACAGGGCAGGGGAGGGGGAGTGAATTGCGAGGTGGTGGTGGTGGCTGCGGAGGCCGCAAGCACAGGGTGTATGTGTATGGGGGGGGGGTGAGCACAGGGTGTGTGTGTATGGGGGGCTCCGGCTCTCACAGGACCAGAGTCTCTGGTATCTATGGCCCAGCTCTTTACACACTGGCCTTCCTGTCTCCAGCGAGCTGCAGGAGAGACACACTTTTTTTTTAGTAATATTAATATAGAAATCATCTATTGTCCGTCTCTATTTATCAGAAATAATATCATGCCTTGAGACCTGTGACAGGTTGCATATTGCAGAAAACCTGGGGGAGGCTGCTCTTTGATCAAGCGTGTGCCTGCGCGCGCACACACCCTTCATTGATGACTAGCTACAAAGAAGGGGATAGGCCCCACTCAGGCAGAGGATTTTGACAGGTGACCACCCCAATTTCTGTCACACGCAAGGCCAACGCATGCAAGCCACATTCTGTAATGTGGAGAGGCAGGGCTTGTCTAACAGCGTAACACTTTGAAGGTGACATGAGTTTCGTCACTTGGTAGAGGTGACAAATCCAGGGTTCTGGATGCCTTGAAGAGCCTCAAAGTGCCTTTGAATCCTTACCAAATGGCTCCTTTTTACAGATAGAAGAAACTGAGGCTGGCCAGGGGATGGGAAAGGCTGCAGAGTCTTTGGAAGTGACTCATCCGGCACAGGAAGCCTGTTAAAAGAAACATGTCGAAAGTCTCTCTCTGGCAAAACAAAGACCAGAAAATCTTCCATCTGATTCAACAGTACGACCCTTTTCATCAGTTACTCGAAGACTTTGGTGTATCCCCATCACTGTCCACCCCCACCATGCTCCTGCAGACAGATGTGGAGTCTCTGCCTTGCCTCCTCGTGTGGGAGGGTCTCATGTCTATCAAGATCAGGGTGAGGACAGCGTTGGCTTGTCTCGGAACACGCTCAGTACAGATGTGCTGGGAATCACGGAGGTTCACTGTACTGCAATCGATAGACATGCCTTTTAAAAGATAGAGAGGCTCAGAATGAAACACAGGTGTGGAGCGTGGGTGGCTTGCCCACCATCCTGGGGGCCAAGTCCATATACAGCCCCATCTTATGCCTCGTGATTTCTGGGCCAGTGCCGCTCCTTGAATTCGGGATGGGCACAGAGAGAATCACAGAGTGAGTCTCTGTTGGTGAGAAGTACGTAGTCTGCAGCCCAGGGTACTGTCGGCAGGAGAAGATGTGGTTCCCACACGCCTGTAGAGTTGCAGGTGTGGGGGTGGTCCTCCCAACACAAGGCAGCAGTCTAACCCCTCTCGTCTGCGTGCCTTCCTGGCTTCTCTAGGGACAGGCATCTTCCCGCCTGGGGAGAGGAGAGACAGCAACTGCTTTTACCCATCTCGAAGCTCACGGCATCCAAGGGGCATCCCTGTGAGCAGTCTCACCAGCATTTCAGGGCATAGTGTAAAAAGGCTGAACTGGATTTGGAATGGGGTTGAGTTCTGGCTATACTTATGAGTGTACACACACACACACACACACACACACACACACACACACACAGAGTTTCCTTCTCTGCCCATCTCACCAAATGGATATTAAGGTGAAACAGGGCCAGCCAGTTGGCTCAGCAGCTAAAGGCATACTACCAGTCCTGATGACTTGATTTCAGTCTCCAGAGCCCACATGGTGGAAGGGGAAGGAAGGAATTTCCCACAAGTCCCCTCCAACCTACACATGAGTACCAGGGCACGGGCCCCACTCCCTACCCCATAAATGTGTTTTTAAAGTAGTTAAGAATGAAGTGAATGAAGCAATAGATACAAAAGACCCCGGCAGAGCACTGGGTACAGAAGAGCTGCCAAATTAATGCAGTTTCTTCTGCATCCTATTTCAAGGTCCCCAACGGTCAGAAAGCATACTCCAGGGTGACTCTGGGCCCCAGGGACCAGCCAGGCAGCCATTCATGTCTTGTTTATTTTTCCCCCACAATTTGGAAGCATCTGTTCCAACATTTTCCGGCTTGTGGGCTGGAAGAATGCAAGGACTGTTTTTGGAGACCTGCACATCTGTAATTGGAGGCAGAATGCTTCCCGTCGCCTCTGGATCCACAAGCCTCACATTTGAAAGGGAAGGTGCCGTTATGGCACCCAAGGGTTACATTGAGTGTAAACAGGTGTGCGCTGAGCTGAAGGCTTGGATGTAAGGAATGGCAGAACATTTCGGAAAGTTGCGAGCAAAGGTCTGTGTGACTTTCGTCTAGATAAGAACCCAGTGGGTGGGCACCGGGGCAGTCCCTGACTGTATTTATTCTCTGCCACCATGTTTTAATTTCTCTTATCCAATCTTCTTCTTCCTGCAATGCACATAGTAAAGTAGGTGCCCATAGAATAGGTGGATAAATATATTAATTTGAAAAAATGTATACTAGTTGAGCACGCCTGTAATCTCGGCATGTGGGAGGTGAAGGCAGCAAGATCAAGAGTTCAAAGCCACATAGAGAGTTTGTGACTCCGCAAAGTTCGAGGACGGCCACAGCAATGTAAAACTCCATCTCAACAAAACCAAACAAAAGCAAAACATACTGAAGGCTGAACATGGTGGTCCGTATCTGTAAATCCAGTGCTCGGAAACAGAGGTAGGGGATCACAGGCTTGAGATCTTCCTGGGCTACCTAGTGACACCCTGCCTCAAGAAACCAAACCTCTCAAAAACAAAACAGACAAGCGGCACACACACAAACACAGGACGAATACTAGCTGAACATCTGTTCTGCTCAATCTGTCCTCTGTCTGAGTTTATACCAAGCGGTCCAGAAGCCATGTCCCCTCCACTGGGGACCACCAGAAGCAGATCAACACGGGACAGAATCATCGTCAGTGTTGGCTGTCACCATGAGCCAATGAATTTACACTGTGGGAACTACAAAGTGGGGGGTCAGGGAAAGGTTTACGAGGAGTTTGGTGGCCAGAAAATGAGGAAGATTAGGAGACACAAGGAAGGGCATTCACAAAGACCAGAAGAAGCAAAAAGACCAGCGCATAAAGTCACAGAGAGCACCATCATATTTCATGGTGTGCGGTGTGCAGACTGTAGACACACACCACCGTATTCCACAATGTGCAGTGTGCAGACTGTAGACACACACCACCGTATTCCACGGTGTGCGGTGTGCAGACTGTAGAAACACATCACTGGCCAGGCGATGGTGGCGCACGCCTTTAATCCCAGCACTCGGGAGGCAGAGGCAGGCGGATCTCTGAGTTCGAGACCAGCCTGGTCTACAAGAGCTAGTTCCAGGACAGGCTCCAAAGCCACAGAGAAACCCTGTCTCGAAAAACCAAAAAAAAAAAAAAAAAAAAAGAAACACATCACCGTATTCCACAATGTGCAGTGTGCAGACTGTAGACATACATCACCATATTCCACGGTGTGCGGTGTGCACACTGTTATCATACACCACTGTATTCCACAGTGTGCAGACTGTAGACACACACCACCCTACTCCAAAAGTGCGGTGTGCAGACTATAAACACACACCATCTCACTGCCTCCTGTAACAACCAGGTAGCATTAGCCCGCTTTTACAGATGAAGCTCTCAGATGTTACTGGAAGAAGCTGAATAGCCGAGGTCATGGGCTAACAAGGGGAGAAAGGCTGTTCCCAGGTCTGCTTGTCTCAGCTCTCCCAACCACCCTGCTTGTTACAGTTTGAATGTAAGGAGATGAAATTGGTGGGGATGGGGTGAATGGGGTGGGGTGAGAAAGCAGGCTGCAAAGGAGCTTTAATGGTGTGGTACAGAGTTGGGACAGCTTCCTATAGGCAGTGGGAGGCCAGCAGAGGTTTTTAAGTGGATATTGATTCTGCTACCAATGGGAGATGGATGGGGAAAATACACTGTGTGGGACTGAAGCCCGGAGCCTCGGCCACCCATCAGTTTCTTATGCTGTCTGCCAGGCACTCAGCTGACAGAACCAGACTCCAGGGAGGACTGGCCTTGCATGTCCCACCGATGGGAAGTCATTTTCTCCTGTGTCATATTGGCTTGGGTGTGAAGTTTTCTATCATGGTACGAAGCTCACATAACATATATGCACAAGTTAAAACACACACACACACGTGATAGAAAAGAAAAAGACAGCAAAACTCACCAGGCATGGTGGTGCTTGTGTTTAATCCCAGCACTTGGGAGGCAGAGGCAGGAAGTCTCTGTGAGTCTGCGGGCAGCCTGGTCTGGTCTACAAAGTGAGTTCCAGGTCAGCCAGGGCTATGAAGAGAAATCCTTTCTCAAAAATAAGTAGGTAGGTAGGTAGATAGATAGATAGATAGATAGATAGATAGATAGGTGGGTGGATAGATGATAGTTAAAAATAAAGTGCCTTCTAGTCCTTCCTTAAGGGATCCTTTCCTTTAAAGCGTCCATGTGGCAAAACTCCTACCTAGCTGGGCATGGTGACACAGGCCTTTAATATTAGGACTCCAGAAACAGAGGCAGGGCAGATCTCTGTTAATTTGAGGCCAACCTATTCTACAAAATGAGTTCCAGGACAGCCAGGACTGTTACAGAGAAACCCTATCTCAAACAAACAAACAAACAAACAACCCAAAACAACAAAAAAATCCAAAAAGACAAACCAAAACTATTATGGAATATCATCATCATCATATTATTATTATTATTATTATTGTTGTTCTTGTTCTTGTTCTTGTTTTCTGAGACAGGGTTTCTCTGTAGCTTTGGAGCCTGTCCTGTAACTCACTCTGTAGACCAGGCTGGCCTCAAAATCAGAGATCCGCCTGCCTCTGCCTCCCCAATGCTGGGATTAAATGTGTGCACCACCATGGTTTGGCTAGGAATATTATCTTAACTAGGCAAAGGTGTGTTACATTTGTTTACGCCGTTGGAACATTACTTTAACTGTGTAAAGGTGTGTTACATTTGTTTACGCTGTTGGAACATTAACTGTGTAAAGGTGTGTTACATTTGTTTACGCCGTTGGAACATTACTTAACTGTGTAAAGGTGTGTTACATTTGTTTATGCCGTTGGAACATTACTTTAACTGTGTAAAGGTGTGTTACATTTGTTTACGCCGTTGGAACATTACTTTAACTGTGTAAAGGTGTGTTACATTTGTTTACGCCGTTGGAACATTACTTAACTGTGTAAAGGTGTGTTACATTTGTTTACGCCGTTGGAACATTTAACTGTGTAAAGGTGTGTTACATTTGTTTACGCCGTTGGAACATTACTTTAACTGTGTAAAGGTGTGTTACATTTGTTTACGCCGTTGGAACATTACTTAACTGTGTAAAGGTGTGTTACATTTGTTTACGCCGTTGGAACATTACTTTAACTGTGTAAAGGTGTGTTACATTTGTTTACGCCGTTGGAACATTACTTTAACTGTGTAAAGGTGTGTTACATTTGTTTACGCCGTTGGAACATTACTTTAACTGTGTAAAGGTGTGTTACATTTGTTTACGCCGTTGGAACATTACTTAACTGTGTAAAGGTGTGTTACATTTGTTTACGCCGTTGGAACATCACTTTAACTGTGTAAAGGTGTGTTACATTTGTTTACGCCGTTGGAACATCACTTTAACTGTGTAAAGGTGTGTTACATTTGTTTACGCCGTTGGAACATCACTTTAACTGTGTAAAGGTGTGTTACATTTGTTTACGCCGTTGGAACATCACTTTAACTGTTTAAGGTGTGTTACATTTGTTTACGCCGTTGGAACATCACTTTAACTGTGTAAAGGTGTGTTACATTTGTTTACGCCGTTGGAACATCACTTTAACTGTGTAAAGGTGTGTTACATTTGTTTACGCCGTTGGAACATCACTTTAACTGTGTAAAGGTGTGTTACATTTGTTTACGCCGTTGGAACATCACTTTAACTGTGTAAAGGTGTGTTACATTTGTTTACGCCGTTGGAACATTACTTTAACTGTGTAAAGGTGTGTTACATTTGTTTACGCCGTTGGAACATCACTTTAACTGTGTAAAGGTGTGTTACATTTGTTTACGCCGTTGGAACATCACTTTAACTGTGTAAAGGTGTGTTACATTTGTTTACGCCGTTGGAACATCACTTTAACTGTGTAAAGGTGTGTTACATTTGTTTACGCCGTTGGAACATTACTTTAACTGTGTAAAGGTGTGTTACATTTGTTTACGCCGTTGGAACATTACTTAACTGTGTAAAGGTGTGTTACATTTGTTTACGCCGTTGGAACATTACTTTAACTGTGTAAAGGTGTGTTACATTTGTTTACGCCGTTGGAACATTACTTTAACTGTGTAAAGGTGTGTTACATTTGTTTACGCCGTTGGAACATTACTTTAACTGTGTAAAGGTGTGTTACATTTGTTTACGCCGTTGGAACATCACTTTAACTGTGTAAAGGTGTGTTACATTTGTTTACGCCGTTGGAACATCACTTTAACTGTGTAAAGGTGTGTTACATTTGTTTACGCCGTTGGAACATCACTTTAACTGTGTAAAGGTGTGTTACATTTGTTTACGCCGTTGGAACATTACTTAACTGTGTAAAGGTGTGTTACATTTGTTTACGCCGTTGGAACATCACTTTAACTGTGTAAAGGTGTGTTACATTTGTTTACGCCGTTGGAACATCACTTTAACTGTGTAAAGGTGTGTTACATTTGTTTACGCCGTTGGAACATCACTTTAACTGTGTAAAGGTGTGTTACATTTGTTTACGCCGTTGGAACATCACTTTAACTGTGTAAAGGTGTGTTACATTTGTTTACGCCGTTGGAACATCACTTTAACTGTGTAAAGGTGTGTTACATTTGTTTACGCCGTTGGAACATCACTTTAACTGTGTAAAGGTGTGTTACATTTGTTTACGCCGTTGGAACATTACTTTAACTGTGTAAAGGTGTGTTACATTTGTTTACGCCGTTGGAACATTACTTTAACTGTGTAAAGGTGTGTTACATTTGTTTACGCCGTTGGAACATTACTTAACTGTGTAAAGGTGTGTTACATTTGTTTACGCCGTTGGAACATTACTTTAACTGTGTAAAGGTGTGTTACATTTGTTTACGCCGTTGGAACATTACTTTAACTGTGTAAAGGTGTGTTACATTTGTTTATGCTGCATTTGTTAACTATGTAAAGATGTGTTGCATCTGTTTGCGCTGCACTTGTTTATGTACAAACATGTTGCTGTTTGCCTTGACTGCCTAAGGCACCTAATGGCCTAATAAAAAGCTGTGTGGTCAGTAACTAGGCAGGAGAGGGATAGGTGGGGCTGGCGGACAGAGAGAATACATAGGAGAATTCTAGGCTCCAGAGAAGAGAAAGAGGGAGAAGGAGAGGGACAGTCCCAGGGCCAGAAGCCAGGCAGCCACCAGCCAGACACTGGAGGAGGCAGGAAAGTAAGACATACAGAAGGAAGGAAAGGTGAAAAGCCCCGAGGCAAAAGGTAGATAAAGAGAAGCAGGCTAAGTTGTAAGAGCTAACAAGAACCCAGCCAAAGCTAAGGTCGAGTATTCAACTCTGAGTCATGATTTGGGAGCTGGTTGTGGCCCAAAAGAGAGTCTGCTACACAAAAGAAGCTCTCCACCTAAAGTTTTACTTCATGTTTTCTTAAGAGCTGCCCATTTCTGGAATTCTCTACTCCTATGTGAGAGTATATGCATGTATAAACTTTTTTCTGTTTTCATTTCTTAAACTTTATTTCTGTTCTATGTGTTTGGGTGTTTTACCCGCGTTTGTCTGTGCACCACACAAGTGCACTGCTCTCGGAGGCCAGAAGAGGGTATCGGATTCCTTAGAACTGGAGTTACAGATGCTTCTCAGCCACTATGAATGTGGGTGCCGGGAATTGAACCCAGGTCCGCTGGAAGAGCAGCCAGTGCTTTTAATCATTGAGCCATCTCTCCAGCGTGTTTTATTGATTAAATTATGATGATTTTATGGCAATTAATACATTTGATTTAACTTCAAAAGGGCTTATGTTGAAAATTTGAATCCCACAGCTATCCGGACAGTCTTCTCCAGTGTCACATTTTCTTCTGATGGTTGGTGCTGATGCAAATCCCTGGGCATTAGGGATGAAGGCCGTTAACATGCTCCCTCCGTGGGTCTAATTCTCCCTCTTCTCATTCATAACAAAATGTGTATTCCCTGTGTTTAGATGATGTTTAGGTTCCATTGAGGCATTAACAGTCAGACATCCAAAGGTCAGCTGCTGCATCTGGCAATCCCCCCTTCTGAGTGTTTGCCACACATTTAGTGAGCTATGGGCAATGTTTGCTTCCCTGTTTCCTGGGACAGGAAGCTGAGATCCAGAGAGGTTGAATGCCTTCCCCAAGGACACCCAGTCAGGTGGCCCTGACCTTGCCCTGGTGCTGATGCAAGGCAGAAGAAGAGAAGCTAGTGTTCCTCGGGTATCCCTGAGGATGCTCGGACCTCTGCAGTGCTGGTGATGGGACCCAGGCCCCCTCCATGCTAGCCAAGTGTTCTGTCAATGAGGTACTTTCCCAGTACTTGGTTTTCTGACACAAGTCCAAGCTAGACTCAGACTCTGCGTTCCAGGCTGGCCCCGAACTCATTCCAGTCCTCCACCTTGACCTCCAGAGTGCTGGGATTATGTGCGCACCGCGGTGCCTGGCTGTTTTGCTTTTAAAGCATCTGTAGCAACCGAAGGCTGTTAATTCTCCTTCTTCACCTTGAGACAGGCATCCTAGGCTGCCCGTAAATTCTCTTTGTAGTCATGACATCTTGAACGTCTGGTTTTCCTGCCTTCATCTCTCAAGCACTAAGATTATAGATATATGTCACCTGGCTAATGTTTTTGAGATAGCGTTTTTATTCGATAGTCTAATCTGACCAAGAGTCTGTGGTCATCCTCCTGCTTCAGCTTCCGAAGCTGAGATGAGCAGCCTGTGCCACAATTGCCACCTTCAGATCTTCTGGTTCTGCAAATCTGCGCACCTTGAAGTCCTCTCCAAGCCACTGCCTAACTCTTTTGCAAACTGGGTACTTAATCCTACTCCGTCACCACCTTTCCTGATGGCTTCCTACAAACCCTTGAACCCATGGACATGCCCTCGAGTGTACATCTCAGAACACATGGCAGACGTGTACAAAAAACAGTTGTTGGGAGTTGGACCCGCTGGCTGAGGGGTATCATGCTTTGGGTTCCAACACGTATCCCCCAGTCTCACTCGAGCAGCTGTGCTGATCTGGGCTTCCCTAAGTATGAATGAGCATCGACACGCCCTGCTCCTTGTCTCGGGGCATCACCAGCCGACTCATCTTTGCCCACTTGACTCATTTATCTTACATCAGTTACAAGCATATTTTTTTTCTTTTTTTCTTTTTTTTTTTTTGTTTTTTCGAGACAGGGTTTCTCTGTAGCTTTTTTAGAGCCTGTCCTGGAACTAGCTCTTGTAGACCAGGCTGGCCTCGAACTCACAGAGATCCACCTGCCTCTGCCTCCCGAGTGCTGGGATTAAAGGCATGCGCCACCACTGCCCGGCTACAAGCATATTTTTTGTGTGTGTTATTGGCCAGGAATATTTGGTTTAGAACTGTTTCTATGAGTTGTTTCATGTATGTGTATGCAAATACACTTGTATATATGCATGTATGTATGTGTATGTGTATTTATGTATGTGTGCATGTATATGTATGTGTATTTATGTATGTGTATATTTGTGTGTATGTATATGTATGTGTGTTTATGTATGTGTGTATGTATATGTGTGTTTATGTATGTGTATTTTTGTGTGTGTATGTATGTGTGTTTATGTATGTATTTGTGTGTATGTATATGTATATGTTTTATGCAGTTTGTGTTTCCACTTTATCATTTTATGAAGATATATACAAGCTTTCTAAGCACCAAAGAAGCTGGATTCAGACATTTTCCAGTTTATAGTTTGTGTTTGTAATTTTTTTTTACTGTATAGATACTTTAATTTTTATACAGTTGGATCTGCCCATCTTTTATTTTATGGCAGTGGATGGGTTTTTTGTTTGTCTTTTCTCTTTCCAGGATTCTAAACATGTTTACTGATCTTACACCCCTTTCTCAGGCTTTTTATGACTTTAATGTTTGAATTTAATTCATCTAAATTTTATCTGGGTGTAAGGAGTGATACAGGGGTGATGTGTCCTTCTGCCTATATGTTGCTTTTATTGGTTAATGAATAAATCTGTTTCAGCCAGTGGCTTAGCAGAATAGAGCGAGGTGGGAAAACTAAACTGAATGCTGGGAGAAAGAAGGTGGAGTCAGTGAGAAGTCATGTAGCCTTCAAGCTGAAACTTTGCTGGTCGGCCACAACCTCGTGGTGATGCACAGATTAATGGAGATGGCCAAACAGTATTACAAATGATATAGTTTCTGAGTGATTATTTCCTTGTCTGGGCAGCTGGGAATGAACAAGCAGACTCCACCTACAAATTGGCACACCAACATGGTCAACTAAATCCATGTAAAACCTGACAAAGCTTAAAAAGGAATTATAGACATAAAAGAACAGAGTTATCATGGCTTTTTGGTTGCAGCATTTCTTGGGTGGGCTCTGTTTGCTAGAAGCAAGCAGAGGCATGATTCTTTTTAAGAAAAGGCTTTCTGACTCAGTGGTAGCAGCAAAAACTGTGTGGCTCCTTTAAGAAGGCTTCCTGGTTCGCCATCACGAATGGATCTGACTCTTTCTGGAGGTCTGGCTATGAAGCATTTAAATGGGTTCTGTGAGCAAAGTGCTACAACTTGTTTTATGGCAATGTAGACCCACTGTTTTCTAAAAATAGAGCCATGCGCATGGCTCTCAGAGGCTCTGCCACATTGGACTGGGTGGAGCAAGCAGGGAGGGCTATGTTGGCCCTATCCATGCCCACTTAGAATTAAAAAAAAAAGAAGGCACTTCTGGTCAGAAAATAATTACAAATACACAATAAAGACAGATTCAGATAAAGAAGACCTCTAAATGGATCACAGTGTTGGATAAATGTTCGTAGGCTTGGGAGAGAGAAGAAAAAGAGTATAGCAAGTTATAAAAAGAAGCAAATCATTAAAAAAATAAGAAAAGTCTTCAAAGAGACATACAGTCATAGATTAAAGGAGTATAGAAAAATAAGACATACAAAGATGGAATATACCCAGAGAATCTGGGTTATGTATATTATTGTGTTTTCTTTAAAATTTTTGATTGTGAAGGAGCTAAGTACAGAGAGACATTTTATTGTAGGATCTGTTAAGCTAAACCAACATATATATTATAAAGGTATCATGACTTCAGAATTTGGGTCTAAGAATTTGTTGCTTTGGAAGAGAGGTTCTTCTTTTGTTTCTATAGAAAATGAGAACCTATGGCTTTCTTCCAGACCAATGTGGTTTGATGGGCCACGACCCCCAAAAGGTCATCGTGAACACCCCCCCCCCAAATTACTTCACCCAACAAAAAGCAGGAAGCAGTTTGGAGAGAACTGTGGCCAAATTCCCAAATATTGTTTATAAATGTTTGTTCTTTTTTTAAAATATTCATTTATTTATTTACTTATTATGTATACAATATTCTGTCTGTGTGTATGTCTGAAGACCAGTAGGGGGCACCAGATCTCACTACAGATGGTTGTGAGCCACCATGTGGTTGCTGGGAATTGAACTCAGGACCTTTGGAAGAGCAGGCAATGCACTTAACCTCTGAGCCATCTCTCCAGCCCTAAATGTTTGTTCTTAAACATTTTAAATGCCATATTCTGTAGTCTTTGAAAGATCTGAAGAATATCTATCCATCTGAAATACATTTTTGTACACTAGAAAACCTAAATGATATGACTACAAGCTTGACTATTATAGATGATGCTATATTAACCTGTATTTCTTAATTATATGTTACATTTTTAAATGAGCTGCACAAACACAATACCTTAATCAAGAGCAGAAATAGACATATAACAAAATTGATCTTAAATTTGTATCAATAAACCAATATCGATATCAATGCAAATCTCTATAGCATATCCCCCGTTAAATGTAAACAAACATTTATAAACAATATTTGGGAATTTGGGCATAGTTCTCTCCAAACTGCTTCCTGCTTTTTGTTGGGCTAAGTAATTTTGGGGGATGTTCACGGCCACCTTTTGGGGGTCTTGGTCCATAAAACCACATTGCTCTGGAAGAAATTCACAGCCATGTAAATAGAAATGGGTTAACTAAAGATATAAGAGCTAGCTAGCGATATGCTTAAGTGATTGGGCAAGCAGTGATTTAAATAATATAGTTTCTGTGTGTTTATTGTGGGACAGAAACTTTCCCAACATAGGGGTCCAGCTTATATTTGGGGACTTGAGGGAAGCTTTTTTTCTAACCATATTATTTGTTTGTTTGTTTATTTATTTATTTATTTATTTAATGTGTGTATGTATGCATACATGTGTGTGCTGTGGAGCATGTATGACAGTAAGGACAATTTGTGAGAACTGATACTTTCTACCATGTGGGCTCTGAGAATCGGACTCAAGAAATCAGGCTTGTTGGTGAGCACCTTTGCCTGCTGAGCCATCTTACCAGCCAAGGGAAGATCCTTTGGCCTTCTGGTACCCAGGCTGCCCACTACTGGGTGATCTCAGGAGGCTGGGGTGACAAGGCTGCTGTAGACAATCTTCTGATGTCACACTCTGAGTGGCCAGCTCTTCTTACTGGGTCTACGGAATGTGAATTTTTGGGGTGCACATCTGGGCTTGTGTTTCCTCATCCAAGCTCAGAGATCCTGCTTGAGCTCCCTGTTTTGTCTGTCTTCTTGCTTGCACAGATCCTGGGAAGGTGTGTAGTGTGGAATGAGCTTACCTTGGCCCCTGCTCTGCTGACCCTTGACTCGGGGGACTTTGGGACTTTAGTCTGTTCTCTCATCTCTCTGAGTCATACCCACCTCACGGAAGCTCCTGGAATAAAGGGCACAGGGGTCATAGTGGCATGTGGTGGCCACTGAAAGAGCCGCTGGAGGGAAGCTGAGCTCTGGGCTACCTCTGCACCCACCACGCCTGGCCTCCAACACTTCAGCTGCTCCAACGCAGAAACTGCTTCTCAGGGACGTCTCCCTTTCAGTGAGGTAATTAACTAAAGCTTGAGAATTACACTTTATCTCCTTGTGGGACATAGCTTTTTTTGTCATATTTTGGAGAAAGGATAGAGATCCTGAGCAGTTCCCCTCCACTGGGCACCAGATCATTCCTCAGCACTGTTTCCAAGTCCATGGTGTCTGAGGGTAAACAGATGGGTCAGGAAGGCTGGGTGTAGGATCAGGTCCTTGAAGAGCACAGAGCAGATAGGTCAGCCACTGCTTATTCAGAAGAAAGTTCTGGGGCTGGAGAGATGGCTCAGCAGTTAAGAGCACTAGCTGTTCTTCCAAATGTCCTGAGTTCAATTCCCAGCAACCACATGGTGGCTCACAACCATCCGTAAAGAGATCTTCCCGCTTTTGGCCTGCAGACATATACAGTATACATAATAAAATAAATCTTTAAAAGCTTCGTTCTGGTCCTGGGGCTCCAGTTGGTCCTGGTGAGAACCATTTCTCTTCAATACCTCATTTTCTCCTGCTTTGTCTGTGAAGAGACCTCATACCGAAGGAACAGAGATCTAGAATAGACTTGGAGACTAATGGGAGGTGAGTTCCCGAATCTTGTCACCCCCTCCTGCGGGCGTCACCCAGCTCCACAGAGATGACTCTACCTTCACCGTGGTCCTAGTGGGATGGCACAGCTGAGGTGCTTGGTTCAAAGCTGTGTGTGCAACAAGTGAGCGTGAACACACACATCAAACCAACAACAAATAAATGTGATACCAACTTAAACAGGAAAGATTAGATGAAGCAGACATGGTGGTGATGCCTAGCATCCAGCTCTCGGGAGGCTGAACCAGCTTTGGTTACAGTGAACCTGTCTCACAGAAACAAGTAACAGCAAAAAGATAAAAATAAAACACAAAGAATATGGCCTTTTTCTTGTGTTGTTAGGGTTAGAAGGAGCATTTCAGGATCTGTAAACATTCTAGATTAGACTCTTAAACCTATGTCTACTGATCTATCTTTAAAGAGCTACTTTATTGAAGAATGATTGACATACAAGGAATGGTATATCTTTTTAAAAAAATATTTATTTATTATGTATACAATATTCTGTCTGTGTGTATGTCTGCAGGCCAGAAGAGGGCACCAGACCTCATTACAGATAATTGTGAGCTACCATGTGGTTGCCGGGAATTGAACTCAGGACCTTTGAAAGATCAGGCAATGCTCTTAACCACTGAGCCATCTCTCCAGCCCCCAGGAATGGTATATCTTTAGCATCTATGTCTGGGCAAGTTGGCAGTGGAGCACAGGCTCACAGTTCTCGCTTCAGTCAGAGTCAGGAGCATAACTGTAGCCGCAGACGCACGCTGCAGCCGGTCCCCATTCTCTCCTCTCCTCCCCTGCTTCTTCTTGTCCTCTTCTATTACTCAACATGTCATCTACTCTGTTGGTTGACTGTCGCTGAAACAAATGTGTAGAGGTGAGTCAATATATAGAGAGAAGATTTGTTTTGGCTCAAGGTTTTGGAGATCTCTGCCAATAGTGTCTGTGGTGTGTGTGTGTGTGTGTGTGTGTGTGTGTGTGTGACACTGGGTATGGAACTCAGGGCCTTGTACAAGCTTGGCAAGTGCCCTGACACTGAGCCACACTCAAAGCCCAAGTTCACGAGTGACATCCTTTGCTTTGGGTTTGGGTGGCACGTCTTGGTGGAGGCCTGTGGCAGAGCAGAGTTGCCCTTGGCCGCTCCATGAAGTGAAGGGAAGGAGGGGAGGGAGGCACTGGGGTTGCATATCCTTCTGTGATGGCCAGGGTTCACTGTTGGCACACCTGAGAGGGATTCTTTTTTCTTTTTTATTAAGCTCTACATTTTTCTCTGATCCCCTCCTTGCCTCTCCCCTCCCCTTCAACCCTCTCCCATGGTCCCCATGCTCCCAATTTACTCAGGAGATCTTGTCTTTTTCTACTTCCCATGTAGATTAGATCTATGTATGTCCCTCTTAGGGTCCTCATTGTTGTCTAGGTTCTCTGGGATTGTGAATTGTAAAATGGTTTTCTTTGCTTTATGTTTAAAAATCACTTATGAGTGAGTACATGTGATAATTGTCTTTCTGGGTCTGGGTTACTTCACTCAATATAATGTTTTCTAACTCCATCCATTTGCCTGAAAATTTCAAGATGTCATTATTTTTCTCTGCTGTGTGGTACTCCATTGTGTAAATGTACCACATTTTCCTTATCCATTCTTCAGTCAAGGAGCATTTAGATTGTTTCCAGGTTCTGGCTATGACAAACAATGCTGCTATGAACATAGTTGAGCACATGTCCTTGTGGCATGATTGAGCATCCTTTGGATATATATCCAAAAGTGAGGAAGGTTGTTTCCTAATTTTCTGAGAAATCGCCACACTGACATCCAAAGGGGCTGTACCAGCTTGCATTCCCACCAGCAATGCAGGAGTGTTCCCTTTTCCCCACAACCTCTCCAGCATAAGTTGTCATCAGTGTTTTTGATCTTGGCTATTCTTGCAGGTGTAAGATGGAATCTCAGAGTTGTTTTGATTTGCATTTCTCTGATGGCTCAGGATGTTGAACATTTCCTTAAGTGTCTTTCAGCCATTTTAGATTCCTCTGTTGAGAGTCTGAGGGGGATTCTTATATTAGCCTCTGAGACTTGTCCATGATCACCTGGATTGCTTAAGCCGAGGTAGGAAGTCCCGATCACTGTGGGTGGCACCACTCCCTGGGCAGGTGGAGAAAGTGAGCTGAGCACTGGCGTGCCTGCCTAAATTCATTATCTTTGCTCTTGACTGTGAGTGTGTTGCTTCCTGCTGCTTTGACCTCCCTGGAACAAAGGGCTATACCCTGGAATTGTGAACCAGAGAAGCCTTTCTCTTTTAAGTCATTTCCGTCAGGGTATTTTTCACAGACATCCCCTAAGACCAGGAAACTTCTGATTGGCTGCGTCACTTAAAGGTCCACCACTCTGGGAGTAAAGTTTTAACAAAGGCCCATTGTGACGTGTCTAACTAGAGCGTCTATCACCCTTCTCAGCGAGGAAAGTCTGACAACTGAGACAGTCTTGCTATGTAGCCCAGGCTGGTCTTGAGTTCACCATCCTTAGGACTGGAATTACAGATGTGTGCCGTCATGCCCAGTTCCTTCCCATGTTTTAAGCATGCAGTACAGTTCTGCAGGCTGTAGGTACCACCCACAGATCTGGGATTGAGCATCTTGCGTTGTTGAAGCTTTGTGTTTCCTCACAGCATCACCCCTACCCTAGCCCCAGCCTCTGGCCTCCATTGTGCCAATCCCTGCATCTGTGAGTTTGACTTTTTGTTTAAAGACTCCTCATATGAGGGTCCCTGAAGCACTGGTCCTTTTGTGTGCAGCTCATTATAATTAACATCATGTCTTCTGGTTTGTCTTTGTTTTTTGTGCCAGCTTTGCTTCTATTTCAACATTCCATTGTGCAGAACACCGCATTGTCTTTGGTGGGCACGGGTGGCTTCTGTCTGGGCTGTTGTAGAGCAGGCAGTGGCCCTGCATGTAGAGGGAGCTTCGGGGACCCAACTTCAAGTTCTCTGGACACACACCTTGACCTAGACTATCTTGCAACACCTAGAAGAGCATTGTCACTGAAGAAAACAATATGGCAGGCTCTCGTAACGCTGAAACGGGAACACGTGAGGTGATGCCCATCTGCAATCTTCAGTACTCAGGAGGCGGAGACAGGCAGAGCTCTGTGAGTTCGAGACCTGCCTGGCCTACAAAGTGAGTTCCAAGACAGCCAGGGCTGCACAGAGAAACCCTGTCTCAAAAAAAAAAAAAAAAAAAAAAAAAAAAAAAAACCAAAAACAAAACGTAAGGAAAAGAAAAGCGAGAAGAAAAGCCATCTGAGAATAGGGAACCTCAGTTGAGAAAATACCCATACGTTCAGGTTGTAGGCAAGCCTGTTGGGCATTTTCTTAATTAGTGATTGATGGGGGTGGGGCCAGCCACGATGACATCTCAAGAGCCTGCTCCAAACAGAACTAAGAAGCACAGTCAGAGAATGTGTGGTCTCTGGGGCTGCTTCCTCCACTTAGCGTTGTGTGTTCTCCATGCTGTCACATCCCGGCAGCAGCTCGTAGGGCCGCAGACTTCATTTCCACAGCCACACACCGCTCCATTGTCTGCTTGTGCCCCAGCCCCAGCCCCAGGGTTGTCCATCTACAGATTATTTCGACTTTGTCTAAAAATTTATTTTATTATGTTTATTTATTTACTGTGTATGTTGGTCTGGAATTCTATCTAGGGTACCAGGCTGGCCTTGAATTGCCCCAGCTCAGAGTCAATGCCCCCCCTACACCCTACTTTTCTGACTCTATATGAAATGCACAGAACTAGCAGAAGCGTAGAGATGGAGGGTTTAGTGGGGTGGAGGGGTAGGAAACCTGAGCTCACTGCTATGGATGGGGTTTCTTTAGGGGACCCACAGACTTCCCAGAATTAGGTTGTGGAGATGACCATGCAACCCCGTGGGTTCACCAGAACCCTTTTGATATCATGCCTGTCTCAGTGCGTGGATCCTGTGTGAAAAGACCATTTAAAAGATAACAAAGGTTCATGCTTTGGGAAACTTCGCCACATAGACAATACCAGTGTCACCCTTTGTCACAGAGGACAAGGCTGTAAGTGCTGACGCCGACCGCCTGCCGAAGCATTAGAAATTGGTAGCCATCAGCAAAAAATAAAATAAGATTTTTTTTCCAGTATTGGATCAGAGCGTCCCTCCTGTATCGTTTACTAATACTGCATTTCACGCTGGCAGCCAGCACCGCGAAAAGGCACATTGATTTTTAGCTCGTGATGGCAGAGGGATTTTTAAAACTTCTCTTTGTGTATTGTATGTGTAGGTGTGCACAAGGCACAGCATGTGTGAGGTCAGAGGAGAGCTCTTGGGAGTCGGCGGTCCTCTCCTCCCACCAGATAGATCCCAGAGACTGAACTCAGGTCAAGTTTGGTGGCAAGTGCCTTTACCCACTGAGCCAGTGCTACACCTGATAGAGGGAGGTCCCAGCTACCAAACCCAAGTCACATGTGAACCAAGGGATGCTAGCATTTGGACACCTGTTTGTCCTGTTTGTCACTAGCTCACTCTCTGGCCCCCACCCCACCTCTGCGGGTGTTTGTGTGTGTGTGTGTGTGTGTGTGCATGCGTGTGTGCATGTGTGTGTGCGTGCGTGTGTGTGTGTGTGTGTGTGTGGTGCATGCACGTGTGTGTGATTTAATTCCCCTCGGGGCTGACAACAAGCTCTTTACCTTCTGACTCCATCCCTCCCAATGTGCTGGGATTCAGTAACAGTGTGGATTAAAAATTGCTGCTGTCTGCCAGAGGTAGGCTTGGGTGGCAGCCTTCCCTCCCCATTCCTGTGATGCCTGCGGCCACTCTCATAGGTCTGACACAGCTGCTCTTGGAGAATAAGTGGTAGCCACACCCACCAGAGCCCCTCTTGGAAAATCCAAAGTCCCCTTTAGCTTTCGTTAGCCTTCTTTCCTCCAGGGTGCCCAGCACAGGGCTTCCTGCCTGGATCTCCCGTGTTCATAGACCCTTTCCGTCCCTACCTCTCCTCTGCACGCTAGGTTAGCCCCCTTCTGCTGCCTTATGATGTCTTCCCTGTTTCTCATCACTGTGACACACCACAGCCTGGGGCTTGAATAGAAGTCCCCTTTGCAACCGGGCAGTGGTGGCGCACGCCTTTAATCCCAGCACTCGGGAGGCAGAGGCAGGCGGATCTCTGTGAGTTCGAGACCAGCCTGGTCTACAAGAGCTAGTTCCAGGACAGGCTCCAAAGCCACAGAGAAACCCTGTCTCGAAAAACCAAAAGAAAAAAAAGAAGTCCCCTTTGCTGGCTCCTGCAATCAGACACCACCCAGCTCCTTAGCTAGAAAGCCCTTGACCTGCGTGTTGTTCCAAAACGATCTACAGGACAAGGAAATGTTTGTTTCCGTGAAACCTCTGCTGGTCCCACACCACTCCCCGAGGGAGACCTTGGCGTCGGTAATTCTCCCACGTACATTGTGAGGCTTCTTCTGGGGTTTCATCCTGCAGTTCAGGCAGGCAGCTAAATGCAGCTGGCAGCTGTGTTCTTGTCGGGTAAAGCGTGACCCTGCTTGGGCACGGCTGCAGCAAGTGTTTACTGAGCACACACTAAGAGGCCGGCTCTCTGTGAGATGTAGTAACTTGTAAAGAAGTCTAGCTTGAACTTGCTCATGCAGAGCTGGCAGTCCAGGGCGTGAATGTGACAGAGCAAGCATGGTCAGGGCTCAGACACAAAGCTTCGGGGCATAAGGAAAACATTTTACAGGAAGACCTGACCTGGGTGGTGCTGGTACATGTTCAGAAGGCCCTACGGGACTTTTCGCCTTGGCAGACCACTTTCTCATTAAGGAAAAGCATCTTTTTTTTACAAGTTCATTAATAGAAAGCCAGGTGGCCAGAGATTCATCATTACATAGCCACCTTTTCATTCTTTTAATTTTAAATGAAATCAAGCCTTTTAAACTCACCAGCCCTAGATATTATAACTGCTGTGCCCGGAGCTTCCGGGAAAGCATATTCATGAAGAAAAGACAACTACGTTGATGGGTCAAGATAGATAGAGCTAGCCTGTGACTCCCCAGGGATTCTTGTCTCTGCCTTCCATGGGAAGTGCTATGGGAGTGCTGGGGTCACAGGCATGCAGGACTGCTGGCTTTCGATTTTGTGTGTGTGTGTGTTTGTGCATGTATGTGTGCCTGTCTGTCTTGTCTGTGCATACAGGTGTGTAGTGCCTTTGGAGGCCGGAAGAAGGCACTGGGTTCCCTGGAGCTGGAATTATAGGGAGTCACGTGTTCCTGTGCCTTCTCAACTCCACCACCTGTGGATAGTTCCTGATTTCTTGTCTGGAGATAGGGTCTCATTCTGTAGCCCAGGCTAGCTTCCAACCCTTGATCCTCCTGCCTCTGACTCCCGAGTGCTGGAATGATGGGTGTGAACCGCTATGCCTGGCCTCTGCTTACTGATTCTCGTTTGCTTGTTTGTTTGTTTGTTTTGGTTTGTCCAGACAGGGTTTCTCTAGGTAGCTGCCTTGACTGTCTCTTAACACAAAGCTGAAATGGACATCAAGGCAAGCGGGAGATTGTCGACAATTCCCCCAGGCCTCAGCAGCCTCGTTCAACTGAGTCTTCTCCGAATCTGTTGGTCTGGGAGTGGAAGCAGGATGGCCAGGTGCTGGTTGGAAAGTCGCAGGCCAAGCTGGCAAGAAGACTCCACAGAGAGAAGCCAGATGCGCCACACTCAGTCCCTGGACGAATGGTGGACCTCCACAGACACACCATGAGATGTGTATACTCACCAGCACACACCAACACACACCAACACATATCCTGTGCACACTGAAGAAGGAAAGAAGGAAGAAATAAGGAACAGTCATAAATTTAGCACACAGCTCCTCTTCTAGTTGGAAACTTGGTACAGAGCCCAATGATGATGGTACCTGCCTATGATCTTGGTTACTTGGGAGTCTGAGGCAGGGGAATTGTGAGAGAGGGAGGGAGAAGGAGAGAGAGAGAGAGAAAGTTGGTGGCAAACAGGACAAACAGGTGGCAAGATTCTGCCTACAAACAGACAAAGAGAAAGAAAGAAAGAAAGAAAGAAAGAAAGAAAGAAAGAAAGAAAGAAAGAAAGAAAGAGCTCAGTAGGTTCAGGCAGGGGGTCATCCTTACCTCACATAGGGAGTTTGAGGTCATCCTGGAACAAACCTACTAAAGCGACGTGCTGTTCACAGGTGACTGGTTTGCAAATAGGACTTCGTCCCCACAGGATTTTCTCTATTTTTTTCTTTTCCTTTCTTGGTAGAGTCTTATTTAGCCCAGGCTGGCCTCAAGCTCTCTAGGTAGCCAAGAATGACCTAGAACTTCTGCTTCTCCTGTGTGCTGGGATTACAGGTCTGTGCCCCCACACTCTACCCACTGAGCCAAGGCCCCGGCCCCCTGTTGGGTTTTTGTGAAGCAAGGCTTTCCTGTTACCTATTCAGTAGTTTAAAGAGGTGAGTGGTCGGGACCTGGCAAGGTCAAGGAACATCCCAAACCTTTGTCCACATGTCCAGGAGGAGGAAAGACAGATGCTCCAGTGCACAGAAGGTACCAAGCACGGGTGTGTATAGTGGCTTATGTGGCCCTTATATACAGCCTCAGTTAGCTTGCCCTGTACCTGTCCGTCCTCCTGTCTTCTCGTTCCCTCATGGTGTGGACAGACCCATGGTGCAGAGGCCTTTCATAAAGGGCTTGTCTTGCTGTGGCACATCTGTGTTTTTGGACAGTTGTCACCCTGGCCTGGGCTGCATTTCTCAGCACCTATCCTAAAGATGCCTTCACACAGGAGGTGGATTGGGGGTGTCCTCAGATGGCGGTGGCATGTGTCAGTGCTCTTTGGATTTGTCACTTCCCCCGGTGACTCGGGATAACGAGATCTTTGAGTTCAGGTCCATGCTGATTTCCCAACTTGGAAACAGACACTCTCAGTGGACACTCACCCAGTCTAGAACAGCAGGCTTGAAGCCCAGATCTGTTAATGTGCCTGGCCGCACAGTCCTGACAACAGGTCATTGTGGTCATTGTAGTCACACACCAGGAGGCTAAATGTCCAGCCACCTACAATGATGTTTACAACTGTCTGCCGCCAGAGTTAGATTCCAGACAACCTGAATCCGGAGTCTTCAATTCTAACCACTGCACCCCAAGATAAAGCCAAACTCTCTTTTCACCTATCCAAAGGTCACGAGTAATCAGACCATCATTCTGATGCAGTCGAGCTGTGCTGAGGTCACGGAGAGACATCTGCACCAATCACCAGGAGCCTGCGGGGTTTGCACCAATCACCAGGAGCCTGCGGGGTCTGCACCAATCACCCGGAGCCTGCGGGGCTTGGGGACGCTTTCGTCTTACCGGTGCTTATATTTGTGGTCTGGGAAAGGATCATCCATGGTTTGAGTTCCTAACTCACTTAGAAAGTGGTGAAGGCCCGTTATCCCAGTTACTCTAGAAGCCGAGGCAGGAGGATTGCAAGTTCAAGGTCAGCCTGGGTTACTGAGCATGGTCCTGTTTCAAAACGGAAACTTCCAGAAGGGCTGGGGATATACCTCCGTGGTAGAGGGCTTGTCTCGTGTTCAGCTTCCAGGACTGTGGAAACAAAACAATAGTTTAAAAAAGAAAGAAAGAAAAAGCGAGGGCTGGAGAGAAGACAAGATAGGAAGTTTTGCATGTACGAGGGCGTGGGTTTCGATTCCCCAGAACCTACGTGAAAGAAGCCAGAGACAGTGGTGCGGGCTTGCAATTCCCAAACTAGCAAAGCAGAGAGAGTTGCTCAGTGAGGCTCTCTGGCCATCCACATTAGCCTATTTGGCAAGCTCCGGCCAATGAGAAAGCCTCAAAAATCAAGGTGAATAGGAACTGGTCTCCTGATCCCGGGGTCTGTCCTGTGGCTTCCACATGCACACACAGGGACACGTGCGTCATTGTGTGTGTAGACACGCACACCCCTACACTCACTTATATCTTCCTCTTTTTGTTAAAAGTGAAAGGTAAGACTCAAAGATAAAGGCAAGAAAGCGATCTCTGGATCAAGAACTCCAATGCCAGCTTTGAACTTGGGCTCCTGACTGCAGTGTCTACATTGGCTTCCATCTTGGGGAAACCTATTTTTTTTCTTTCTCAAGGCACAAAGATTGCCTGATGTCCCCAGTGTCCTGGACTCTGTGCCAGGCCCCTTTGCTATTTCCAAAAGAACCCCGGGGCACGTCCCCACACTGTCCTGGGCCCCTCCCCCAGTGCCACAGTGGCCATAAAGTGGGTAGAGATCCCAGCTGCGGAGCAGGGGTGGGGCAGCAATTCTCCCCCTCAGCTCTGATGTGTGATGGGAGGGCAGTCCCTGCTGGGACAACATTTACTTTGTACAGTGGCCAGGAGAGAGCGAGAGAGGAGGGGGGTGGGGCTCTGAGCGTACCCCATTCCAAAATATTTCTGACAAAACCTGGCACTTCTGGTTCTAATTAAAACCCTGAACTTTGGAACAAATTCCATCCCACAGCCCTCGCCTGGAAAGGGGTTCAGCAGAGACTTCGCTTCATAACCACAACAAAAATAGCTTCTCCCGGGGAAAAGTACACCATGCTAACAAGGCCACTTTTGTTTTTCCTCCCCTGCCATCTGGCTGGGGATGCCAGGTGCTGGCTGTGGTCCTGACTCTTTTGGCAGAGAGGGGACCGGAGCTGTGTGGCGCTAAGGACAACTTCTCAGCCTTCTGGCAGAGAGGGCCCTGTAAAGGCCACCTTCAGATAGCCAGTCGGGAATCAGGGCAGATGGAGCCCTCGCCCAGCCCAGTGCTACTCCCAGTGCGCAGGAAGTGTGGGCCCAGTGGACAGTAACAAGCAAGTGGAGAAGGGTCTCGGGCTTGTAGAATGTTCTAGAGCGGTGGTTCTCAACCTTCCTAACGCTGCAACCCTTTAACACAGTTCATCAATGTTGTGGTGACCCCCAACCATAACATTATTTTCATTGCTACTTCATAACTGTAGTTTTGCTACTGCTATGAATCGTAAAGTAAATGTCTGATACGCGTCCTCCAGTGGGGTTTCAGCCTCAGGTTGAGAACCCCTGATCTAAAGCATTGCATCCTGCTGGCTCTGGAGAGCTGGGAGTCTGAGTTCTAGGGGAGCACAGATGATTCTCTTACTATCATTTTCTCCTCTCCCTTCTCGGTCTTCTTATTCCTACCCTGCCAGCCTTTCAAAACCCTTTTCATCCACCTATTTTTTCTCCTTTTCTTCTTCTCCTTTTCTTGCATCCCCAGTTCCTCCTTTTCTTCCTTCCTGATTTTTCTCCTGTTTCTCTCTTCTCTTGTTTTGTCTCATCTGCTTCCTCCTTCTTCCTCCTTCCCCCCTCCTCTTTTTCATCCTTTTCTTGTGGTTCAGCCTTTTTTAGCTACCGGTTCCGTGACCTTAGGAACACACGCTTGTCTTGGCCTCTGTGCGTTCACCTGTGGGACAGCCACTTGCATCGGCCTCACGTAGTGATGTGGAGATGAAGGGACCCTAAAGGTCACTGCTGAGCGCCTGGTTCTCCAGAGAGACACACCAGTATGCTGAGCTTAGTGAGGAGGAACCCGCATGGCTTCCAGAGGGCTCTAGCAGCCTTCCTCAAGTTTTCTGTAAGGCATAGAGATGGGACATGAACACTGGAGTTTGGGTTACAAAAATGACCCAGTGACATCTACTCCTTCCAAGAAGGACTCCCCCCAAAAAAACATGATTGTACACATCAAATGTCACACACCATGTCCAGGGGTTCATGACCTCCGAAAGCTATCCGTCTCCTGTGAGGACTGCAGGGAAGCCAGGGAAAGGAATACAGTTTAGGAACGCAGAGCATCCAGCCACATACTGCCTATTCCAGTGGTTCTCCACCTTCCTAACCCTGCCACCCTTTAGTACAGTTCCTCATGCTGCAGTGACCCCCAGTCATAAAATTATCTTCATTGCTACTTCATAACTATACTTTTACTACTGTTATTAATTGTAATATAAGTATTTTTTGGAGGTAGCAGTTTGCCACATGGGTGCAGACCCACAGGTTGAGAACCACTGGCTTACTCTGTCATGGATGGAGACAAGCTCTCTAGAAGAGCTCTAGGATTTAATCATCTCTCACACCCTCATGCCAAGCACAGGCAAGGCTTGGATTTTAAGATGAGCACAATCTGGTCTCTGAGGTTCACATCTGGGTATTGAGGTACCATGGGGTTCTTCAGCCCTGAGAGCCGGGTGGTCTTTGGGATGCTCTTGTCCATTATCCCCGGGTGAAAGCAGAGCAGGCCTGAGGTCAAGCGCTTACTGCTTGGAGGACTGGACCCCTCCCTGCCACACCGAGGCGCATGGCTGGGTGGTCGAATCCTTGGGCTTGTTCCTTGGCAGGGTGTATCTGAGCCACTGATGGGCGGTAGCTATACTGTCCATCCCTAGTCCACAGCCCATCCAGATACTCATAGGTCTTTACGTTTTTCTTCATGTGTGTGTAGGCATGTGAATGGGTGTGCTCATCTGTGTGTGCGCATGAGGAGACCAGAGGTTGACATGCTTTCCTGGATCTCTCTCCGTCTCATTTTCAGGGTCTCTCATTGAACTTGGAGCTTACTGTTTTGACCAGACTGGCTAGCACCCCCCCCCCAGGACCCTCCTGTCCCTATCTCTTCTCCAATCCTGGGGTTCCAGGTACATGCTACCACCTGGCTGGGGGTTGAGCTCAGGCCCTCGTGTGTGCTCAGTGAGCTCTTTACCCACCAAGCCCGCCACCAGTACCCCCCAACCTATTTCTTTGACACATCTTTCTGTCACTTTCCATTTATGTTGGAAGGTGAGCAAGCAGGCCCCAGAAGGCAAAGTGCTGGGGCCTAGTGCGAGGGGTTTAAGTTTGGGGACCACCTCCGTGAGTGGGTTAATGAATTAGCATAGGGCTGGAGGTTGCACGTTCATTCTTGCTTCTTCCCATTTTTGCCTTCTCCAGGCCCATCTGTCTACTCCGTGGTTAGAATCTCTCTCCAGAGGCAGGGCCCTCGGCCTTGAACAGGAACCCCTTCCCATTGGAGGAGCAGACAGTTACTTTCGCTGTGTCTAAAGCCGTGGTTCTCAACCTGAGAACGAGCCTCTCACAGGGGTCACCTAAGACCTTCCTGAATATCCAATAGTTACATTGCGAAGGTAATAGTAGCAAAGTTACAGTTACGAAGTAGCAATAACAAGAACGTTGTTATCGTTGGGCTCAACACAACATGAGGAACTGTATCTAAGGGTCCCAAAGTTGGGAAGGTTGAGAACCCCTGGTCTAAATTCTAGCAGACTGCTAGGCTCATAAGGCAGACAGAAAAGAGCTCAGGGTTAGAGATTGCCTAGCAAGGGTAATGTTCTGGGTTTGATATCTAGTGTGGGAGAGAGGTGAGGGAGGGAACATAGGACTCTGGCCCTCCCCAGATTTTTTGGACAGCAGGGATCTAGATATTTAACGCACATAGTCACCCAAAGAATGGCATGAGCTGAATTTAGGATATTGTAGGTAAGAAAAATCCAGCCCATGAGAGCATCTTGAAACAGGAAAGAATCCTGGTGGTTCTGGAATTTTCTATGTCAAAGAACCCTACTGATGTGTTGCAGCTCAGCGTAAAGTAGCTAAGGAGACAGGGAAGGCATAAGGGAAAGAGAAGCCACTGCCGAGGCAGAGCAGAGCCAGTGGCCAAAGTTCCTGGCTCTGGAAAGGATTGGGGCTGCCTAGAAGAAAGACAATCCCTGTGGAAGATGATGGGGGTGGCAAGTCCCACTAGGCAGGAGGAGAGGCACTGGGCAGAGTGGTGGGAGGGGCAAATCTGGAGGACAGAATTTCTAAAACAGGATCTGTGGCTTATCTGAGGTTTATTGTGGGTCATGGCACTGTGCAGGCACTTGGGGCCATCTGAGTCCTGCAAAGCCAGTGTCTCTGGGCAGCGATGTGGAGCCTGCCACGTGGTCAGGAGGCTGCAGGGCTGTTTCAGGCCAAGGAAGTACTTTTTGAACCGTGTTTTCAACACCAGCAGAGGGCACCTCTGGCGTCAGTTCTTCTTTTGGGCAAGAGCCAAGTGGCACAGTGGAGGGACCGAGGTGCCTGTCTCCACCCTCTGCTGCCCTGGGGACACTTCCGCACTACCGAAAGGATCTGGACATCTGGTCCCCAGGCAGTGGTTGGGATCTAGGATGGCCCAAGGCTTCCTCCCCTTCCTGAAGTCAGAAGCTCACTGGCAGCACAGGGACTCCCCCTCCTCTATGGTGCCATCTTTCACGAATGGCACATAGTGGATCAGACCTGGGAGAAGGGATGGATCTTTCTGTGATTGTCCAGGCACCCCCTGCCCTGGGATTTGAGCTGTCCTGGCAGAGCAAGGAATCATATTGACAGTGCCTATCTGATTCCCTAAGCGTCTTCGTCCTTCAGGGCTCCTGAGATGATATGGGAAAGAGGAGCCTCCTGCCCACCTACACCTCTGTCTTCCAGGCCGGGCACAGGTTCTCAGTCTCTCCATTTTGCCAAAAACCAACGGAGACAGAACAGGGGAGGAGAATTGATCTGAAATCTTCTGCTGTCGTTGACGGAGCAAAAACCCACAATCCCGGTTGCCAGCTGCATGGCCATGGAGGACGGAGCCAGCCATGAAGACTGCTAATCCGAGAAGCAAGCCCCGGCCTGACCCAGCTCTCACACTCTTAACTGCAAGCATGAAGCAGAAAGAGAAAACCAGGAGGAGAGTGAGATATATACTCTTGCATATTATACTCCAGGGACACACTTCCTCCAGCAAGGCTGTACCTCTTCCACCTCTGTGAATAGCACCAGAAGCAGGGGGCAAAGTATTCAAATGACTGAGCCTAAGCAAGACTCTCTCTGTCTCTGTCTCTGTCTCTATCTGTGTCTCTCTCTGTGTCTCTGTCTCTCTCTCTGTGTCTCTCTCTCTCTCTCTCTCTCTCTCTCTCTCTCTCTCTCTCTCTCTCTCTCTCTCCCACTGATACTATACTTTTAGGCGAAGTCTCCAACTCTAACAAGCAGGCTGACAAGATGGCCAGGTGAATAAAGACAGCCAGGAAGGCGGAAAGGAGAATTGACTACGCAAGTTTCCTTCTGATCTCCGCACGCTGGCCTTGACATACGACCCCCACACACACACAGTGCACACACATAGTGTAATAAATGTAAACACTTGCTATGCTCAATCTAGCTATTTGTATTTCTACATATATCTTATAATCTGTTTGTCAATCTCATAAAAAAGAAAAAAAAGAACCCCAAACACCAGAATTCTGGTTGGGGCCAAGTTGAATCTCTTAATCTATTTGGGAGAATCAACAGGATGGCAGCTCAGTCTTCCATCCATGAAGACGGTGTGGCAGGTTCCTCCCTTGGTCGTTTAACCCTTTATTTCAGCACCGCATCTTGAGATTTCACCGCATAGGCTTCAAATGGGTTTTTCATTCTCACTGATGCTGTTTGTGCCCGTTTCCTGCTGCTCGTCCTTTTTCCTCCTTCCTTCTCTTTCTGTTTTGATGACGTGACCTCTGCCTTCCTGGTCCTTCGGGCCACCCATACTCAGACCCTGCATGCTGATGTAGCCGAGGTCTGATACAGAGGTCATCCTATGACATCATATACAATTATCAAATGACCATCTCTCTTGTCAAACCCCTCCTTCTCTCCCACAGTCTGAAGACTGTACCAGGCGGGGAGGTGACGTGACTGCCTCTTCTTGTCCTGTTTTCTGGTCACAAGTTCCTGAACAGATATGTCTTGTGTAATCTCTCTCTGGCTGGAGTCGTCCCCCGGGCTACAGCACAGACTACCATGTACGGAGACACCGCACACATTACCACGGAGGTCAAATGCTAACAGTGTCCTGCTGACAGGGTAGGGATGGATCCTCATTTCCTCCCGCATCCTAGAGGGTTTAAGTGTTTCCATTATTTTCTTTCTTCTCTTTTTCCAGTGGATTGAAAGTAGAACCTAAGACATGTTAGGCAAACACTTTCCACTGAATTATTAACCAAGTGCTTTTTGGTTTTTATTTCCAGATGGGCTCTCCAGAGTCTCACTTACGCTGGCCTTGAACTCACTCTTTAGCTCTGGCTGACTTTGAACTTGTGACCTTCCTACCTCAATCTCCCCTGTAGCTGGAATGACAGACTTGTTCCTCGCTACTCAGCTCCTCTTACGACAGATTAGAGTGTGCCCAAAATACAAAAGTAGCACTTAAAGGAGATACAGAATTATATTTATTTTATGAGTGTCTATTGCCTGCATATATGTTTGTGCACTACTTGGGTGCAGTGCGTGCAGAGGCCAGCAGGGGGCGTTGGGTGATTTCCCTGGAGTTTTAGCTTCAGGTGGTTGTGAGCTTCCATGTGAGCACTAGAAACTGAGCATAGGTCCCTTGCCAGAACAGCCAGTATTCTTAACCGCTAAGCCATCTCTCCAGCTATACAGATGGATGTTCTGCCTCAGCACCATCGGGATTTTAGACTGTGCTATGCTTTGTGTTGAAGGATGTTCTGAGAACTCCAGTCTCTGCCTTAGAAGATGTGTTGGCACCCACTTCTCTAGATGTCTCCACACATACTGTCAAACATCCCCTGCTCCCATGTATCCTGCACCCCCCAGTTCCCAGAGATGACTAGAATAATCATAAAGGGTAGGAAATCTTAATTTAAAAGCTATAAAATATATAGCTCATATTGCCCAGGCTAGCTTCAAAAGTGTAGCCCAGGATGACCTCAGACTCTGGAACCTCTGGTCTCCACCTCTGATGAGCTGGGACAGCAGGCATGTGTCACCAGGCCCTGCTTTGTAATGCTTCCCTCATGGTGTGCTGGGGTTGCTCTCATTGCTGGCACAGTGACTGGAAGCCAGGCTTGAGTTGCCTCAGCTCCCGCCTCTGCACACTTGGGACTCATGGTGGCTTCCTTTACATGGAGGAAAAAGTCATCTCTCTGCTTTAGATCAAGACAAGGAGTTTGGGAACAAGGCTGGCACTCTGCCATGCCCGGAGCACTGCGCCCTTCGTGTCCTGGAAGTTTCGGAAGGTCTGACTGGTTCCAGCCAGTTCCTTGAACCGGAAAATGTGTGTGGTTCCAGAAGAGAGACTGAAGCTCAAAGGCCAGCACCATCTAGAAGAAATGTTTAAAAACCAGCATGTGGGTTTTCAAGGGGAAGGGAAGATTGTGGAAGGACCTTCGAAAGCTCCCCGCCTGCCCAGCACGAAGTGTACTTCTGGCAGGGGCTTCCCAGTGACGAATCTGCAGTCAGCTGGAAGTGCACGGCTCTCTGAGTCACAGGCCGATGGTACAATGGCCCTCCTCGGGGTCAAGAGAGCTCCCTGTCTGGAGCCAACCTTGTCCCTGCCCACCGTTAGCTTGACTTTTAAAGTTTTAGTGTGGCTGCAGCAGGGAGCCCTGGACCCTGGGCCCTGCTGTGGGGCCTTGGGTTTGCTCTATGATACAAACCGTTCAGGTGGTAGGAGAGGTATTCACCACACCAGGGAGCTGTACTTGTAGTGTGACTTTAAAGCTTTAGGTCTGCAATTCCTGTGCTGGGAAGAGGAGAGGGGCAAACCCCTGGGGCTCAGTAGCTAGGCAGCCTAGCCTGCTCAGTAAGTTCCCAGCCAGGGAGACACCCTTTCTCAAGAAAACAATGTGGACAACGGTTGAGGAACAACATCAGAAGTCCTCTGGCATCCACTTACATGCATACATGCACACATGCCAACACACGCACATGCACATGCATGCACACACATGTATATCCGTACACACACATATGAACAATTCAGGGCAAATAAAGATGACATAAATATAGCAGTTTAAAATATTTGAACGAGTGCCTTTGGCACATTCCATGTAGCTCCAGCAATGCCTCTATTTCATTCAGAACATAAGTAAACTCCAGAGAAAACCTTATGCCTAGCTTCGTCATATGGGTTACCCTCTCCGTGAACCCTTGACATCTCCTCAACTGTGTCTTTGGCCTGTGGATTTGCCTGTCCTAGAGACATGGTCCATGTAGGCTGTAACGGGCTGCTGTCACTCAGCGTAGCCTTTCCAGGCTTCTTCACGCCACAACATGCCATTCCATTTCGTGGGGAGATAATATTCCAGCCCGTGACCCGATGACATTTTATTAGTCCTTTGGCTCGTTGGTGGACATGGGTGCTGTTTCTACCTCTTGACTTCTGGGAATGTCTTGTGTCTCAAAGTTGGGGAGAGTCTGTGGTCTCAGCATACCACACCACACCAATGGTTTATGACGGTCTTTGAGAGCCCCCCACTTTTGTCTCCCTGCTACCTGGCATGTGCCGTGCGTGTGCACATGTGTGTGTATGCCAGCACACATGCTTGGGGAGGCCAGAGGTTGTCATCAGGTGTCTTCGCCAATGGCTCTCCACCTTAGGAAACCCTCCCACTTGCACCCTTCACTTGACTTGCTCACATTTTGTGCTATTTAGGGAGACTCCACAGCTTCCTAGAATTTACTTTGAAGCATTATTTATTTATCGTTACATGTATATAGGCATGTCCTGTGTGTGAGTGCAGGTTTATGTGTGCCATGACACATGTGGAGCAAGAGGATAATTTTGTGCTTCTCTCCTAACTTTCATGGGTTCTAGGTAGAACTGGGTCATCAGCCCTGCACATCAAGTGGTCTGAGCTATGTTTTTAAAAATCATTGAAAAAAGTCCCAGGCTGCTCTCAAACACTTGATCCTCCTGCTTCCACTTTGTGGGTTCTGGGGGTACAGGTGTCTACCATGCCCAGCTTGGACACACGTTTGGAGGGCCAACTTCTTAGCCTGCCACACAGGGGCAGGGGCTTCTACCTCTCCACTTCGGTGCCGAGCTGATGAGGCAGCTGCCACCTTTGCTGATAGATGGGAGCTTGAGGTCCCTGGGATTTTACTAACTTCCTCCTGTGGCTGGTTCCTGCACCTGGTACCATGACCCCCCAAAGAATGTCCTTGGCGGAAAGAATAGGGCAAGCTAGCTCACTTACGTGACACTGAGGAATCCTTCTTGCTTCTCAGGTACTTCAGCATTTGTATCTGCAAAATGAGAAGCAAACCTCCCCTGGCCCTGTTGGCTGAAATCAGATTGTTTCTGCACAAGTTCTTGGGGTGTAGTATGTATTTTGCAGCAGCATGGGGCTATTTTTACCTAAAGTCAGCTCACTAGGACGTCTGTACATCAGTCATGACTTGACTGAGCACTGTGAGTGAGATGCCAAATACTTCTAGAAATCCTCAGGGGCTCAGAGCAAATGTTTACCAGAGATACAAAGGAGGTTCTGATGTGGGCGTGTTTTAAAACAGTCCCTGGCTGAGGAGTTATACCTGGGATCCAGGCCCAGAGGAAGACAGCGGGAGAGGAGGAACGATTTCAGATCGAAAGGGAGAAGGGAAGTCTATTCCTCATGATGCTTGGTTCTTTGTGAGCTACTGAGCAGTGTGTGTGTGTGTGTGTGTGTGTGTGTTTGTACATGCACTCACAATTGCACCCTTCACTGATTTTGTCTACTAATCCCCTGCACTTTCTTTCACTTCTGTAATAGAGAAAGGGTGATATGGCAGATAAGCAGTAAAATGACTCCAAGAAAAGAAAACCAACATCTTCATCAAAATTGATTTTTAACTGGACAGGTCTCGACTCTGCGTACATTCTGTACTAAAAATCTAGATCAGGTGTGGAAAAAAGGCTCACTCTGAGTGGAGCTCTCTATGTGGTGCCATGGCAGACATCACTAATCAATCACCGTGACTCTGCACTCCAGACATCCAGTACAGTTAATGAACTCGTCTATTGCCTCTGTACTTGCTGATAAGCCTAAAACATAAATTCCCCTGCATTAATTAACTTACTTAATTCTAAAGTCTTTGCCCCTGCTGTTTGCACCTGAGCAGAAGCCACTCATTAACCCTCTTAACAATGTCTGGTTCATTTGCAACGTGGCAACACCAGCCGCCAGTCACACATTCTGCAGCAAGTTCTCTGCCCTGAGTTCTTAAAAAAGTTCATTTTTGAGGAAACTGATGCCCCTCAAATAAGAAGCTGTGGAAATCCTTTCCAGGGTGCTCATTCCTTCAGTTTATTATGGTGCTTGTTACTGTGTTTAGTGTTGGAGGACCGGGGACACAAAAGTTGTGAGTAGCCTCATGAACAGTCAAAGGATCCAGAACACAACACACACACACATGTAAAAGACTTGATGTTCATGTAGGAAACCCCTCCTCAATCACATTTCTACCTTATTCCACCCCTGGGTCTCAATCAAACCCAGAGCTCACTGATGCCACTGGTCTGGCTAACCAGTTTGCTCAGAGAATTGTCTCCAGCCCCCAGGGTCTTTAAGCACAGGTGAATCACCACATGGAATTGGAACCCTGGGCCTCTTTGCTTGTGCACCGGCTGCTTTGAACCCACTGGCCCATCACCCAGACCCCGCGTTTACATTTTTAAATATTGAAATGTTGCTCAGCCAGATGTGGTGGTATACATGTGTGAGCCTCAGCTGGTTGAGGCAGGCAGACCTTGAGTTAGGGGCCAGAAACAACAAGGCCCGGGGATGGAGCTCAGCGGTAGGATACCTGCCAAGCCCACGAGGCCTGGGTTTGGTTCACAGCAACATACACAGACACGGAATCCAGGAGGGTCTGGCTTCGGAGCCTCTTCGCTCCCTGGTGTATCCCCCTGCCTTTGCCTGGCTTGATCTGTTTTAACTTCTGCTGTGGATGAGCAAACCAAAAGTCAGATGCAGCGCAGACTTTCTTAGCCCAGCTGCGGCTGTCCTCTAAGGCAATGAGTGTCTCCTTCCCAGAAGCCAGCACGAACACCTCACTTCGGCTGTCGGCAGTGTGTGTTCCTGTGACCTCAGCTCCTCCCATCTTGCCTCTATTCTCTTTAAAGTAAGTAATAGCCCCAAAACAAAAATTACATCTATTTCTCACTTGTTTTCAAATTTGTCGTTGTTATTTAAGACAGGCTGCAGCCCATGTAGCCAGGCTGGCCGAGACTTCGCGCTGTAGCAGAGGATGGACCTTGGCCTTTTGATTCTCCTACACGGGGCAAGCTATGGCTTACAGGCATGCTCTGTGTGTTCCACTGTCTGCCGTGCTGGAGATCGAACCCAGGGCTCTTCCTCTATCCGCATCATCACGTAGGACCAAGTCACTTGACTTTTGGCAAAAGGCTTGTTTTTATTGTTTTTTAAAATTCTGTCTCTCTCTTTCGCTGGGTGTGGCATCCCATGTAACACGCGTCTAGGCAAGGGCTCTGTCACTGAGCTACACTCCCAGATCAAGTGACTTCATTTCTCTGTCTTTCCCCGAACATCTGGAAAAAGACTGAAGGTGGGACGGGGGCTGAAGTGACATCAGGAACACGATAATGCCTTTCAAGTGCCCCTGGTAATTGGGGCTCAGTTCATGTCGGCAATTAAGACAGAAGCCAGGAGGGGGGAAATGTGTCACCAGAGGCTACGATGAAGGGCTCTGGACTGTTTGCAAGGCGACAGTCACGTCTCTTCACTGGCTGTGCTGCTGTGGATTGTTGACCAGTTGGCGCTAATTCAGAGCAGGCTACAAGGTCCAAGGAAACACATACACATTAATATTAACCACAGGACAAATATTTGTTCGACTCCCGTGGCCCTACATGTTTGCCTTCGCTCTGAGAGATGTAGTTATCGGAAGTAACATCAAATAGAGACTGTTCCCATTATGCAGGGAAAGTCACCCTCCAGACTTCCGTGGAGAGGGCTTCGGTAATTTGATATCCCTACAACAAGCAGCGTGTCCCGGCATTTAAATGCAGCAGTTTTAAACCTCAGCATCTCGCTTCATTTCCATCTTTTATCTGAGCTAAAGTCCCATTATGTAGCTCAAGCTGGTCTCAGACTTGTGATTCTCCTGCCTCAGCGTCCCAAGTACTGGAGATGAAAGGTGTGGCCACAATGCCTTGCAATACCTGTCCCTTTGTAGACCCCTTGTCCCCGTGTCTGCAGGGGTGACAAGCACGGGCCCTTGCAGGTCTTAGGCTGAGTTAGTGCTCTTGGCAGAGACATTGCTCCTTGCATGTGGGATGAGCAGTTTTGTTTTCTGTCTGAAAACAGTCCCGCTCTGGGAAAATATTCCCAAGGAACCGCCATGGAAGCTGAAGTCAAATGGTATACCAGCATCTGATGCAGATCTTACCAGCTCTGACCTCCTTCTGCTAGAGACAGACTTTGATGGCTCCGCTGGCCCACACATATTTGCCAACATGAAAGTAGGCACATGTGCATTCGTATGAACATATGCATATGCACACACATCCAGGTATACATACGTTTGCAGGCATACATGTGCACACATGCATGGAGGCACACATGCATGTGTATGCACTCAGTACACACACACACACACACATGTAAGGAGGCACAAACATACAAGGAGGGCTACGTGCATGTGTATGCACACATGAAAGCAGGCACATACATGCAGGAACACACACACATGTATATATGCACTCAAATACATGCACATACACATGAAATCAGGGACAAATATATACAAGCAGGCCTACATACATGTGTATGCACACATGAAAGCAGTCACATGTACACTTGTATCCACATGTGTGCATACACCCAACTGTATGCAGGCACACGTGCACATGTATGTACGCACGTGCATGTACACATACATACTCGCAGGTGTGATTTGCTCTCTCACTGTTCACCATTGGTTGTCTTCCGCTCACCTACTCTTCTCCCATAGGGTGAAGAGAGCCAGAACATGGTACTCCGGGGCCTCCCCAGCTCGATCCTGGGTCCTTTGTCATCTGTCCTGGTCAAGGATGCTCAGTTTCTTGGTTGCTTCCACATGTCTCCCGATCACTGACCGGCCATCTTGCTTTTGACACCGAAGCAGAGGTTTTCTGGTTCTCCCGTCTACTTCCTTCATGAGCCCTTTTGTCTGATTGTTCTGGATCATCGAGGTTCACCCCGGTTACACAGGGCTGCCCAGGGAAAGCGCTGGTGGGGCCGGGCCCGATGCTGGCAAGGCGCAGCCTGTGTGGGTGTCAGGAACTGGACAGCCCGGCCTCCCTCTGCTGATTCACAGGGCAGAGCAGAGCCAGGGCTCTGGGGCTGGGAAGGACAATCTCTGTCCCAAGAAAGCAGCCACAAACAACCGACTGCAGGGATGCCACCCAGATGGACGCTGGGGAGGTGGTGGTTCCTGCACGCTGCTTGAGTTGGAACAAGGGAGATCTCCAAAATGGGGGTAGAGGAACAAACTTTGGTCATCTTACTGCTATTGTTAGCATTCTTTATGGGTATATGTGGGTACGTGTATGCATGTTTGCAAGCATGCGTGTGTGTGTGCATGCACATGTGTGTGTGTGCGCGCGCGTGCGCGCGCGAGCACTCGAGCAAGCCACAGATCACATATGGCGGTTATGTGAACAGACTTTCTTGAGTTGGTCTTCTCCTTCCACCATGTGGGTCCTGAGGCGTAAACCCAGGTTGTCAGGCTTGGCGGCAACAATACCTTTGCCTGCTGTGGCTTCTTGCTGTTTTTAAGGTACTTTCTGATAACCCATGTGTCTGAGGCTGGACACTCATAAAACTCTCTTGGGATAAGTCTAACGAACCCACAGACACTCCTCTGTGGGGCGGAAACCAGTGACGAGAATCCATCAAGCCTGTGGCTGGCACTTCCCATTCGGCACAGCCCTACATCCTCCTTTTCAAAAATAATCTCTTATTTTTGTTGTGCGGTACCCACACGTGTCATTTCCCACCCCAGCCACCGTGCACACACAGAGCAGCGACACCGCGTGCACTCCCGAGGCTGCCCGAGAGCACAGAGACCTCTCATCTAGAACTGAAACCCAGCGCCGGCTGACGCACGCGCACACACCACCCATCTCCAGGCCCTGCAGCCGCCCACCGTCCTCCTTCCTTTCCCTCCGTGAGTTTAGCGAGAAGGCTCAGGGGCTCCCAGGTGCTTCCTGTCAGTGGGAGCTTCCACTGTTCGTCCTCTCAGAACTGGCTGACTTCACAGGAAATGTTTCTTTTCTTCTGTGTCCTATTGGGTGTCAGAACGACCTTTTCTCTTTTTTGAGGCTGACTAATAGTCCGTGTTATGACAGACTCCCATTTCTTTCATCTGTTTACTCACCAATTGGGTTGTTTCTATTTCCTGGCACTGTGCTGTGAACCTGAGTGTAGTCTCTCTCTCTCTCTCTCTCTCTCTCTCTCTCTCTCTCTCTCTCTCTCTCTCTCTCTCTCTCTCTCTCTCCCCTCCCTCCTTCTCTCCCTCCCTCCCTCCTCCCTCCCTCCTTTTCTCCCTACCTTTCCTTTCCTCTCCTTTCTCCCTTTCCCTCTTCCTCTCCCTCTCTCTCTTCTATACCAGAAATTCCAAAACAATACAAAATGAAACTTTAAGTTGGATGGGTAGGGAGGTGGGGAGGATCTGGGAGGAGTTGGTGGAGGGGAGAAACATCATTAAAACATACTGTATAAAAGAAAAATTTAACTTAAAAAAATCCTACTGTTGGGGGCTGGGGAGATGGCTCAGTAGTTCAGAGCACTGGCTGCTCTTCCAGAGGACCAGAGTTTGATTACCAGAGACCACAGGGAAGTTCACAGCTGTCTACAGTTCCAGTTTTGGGGGAATCCAATGCCTTCTTCTGGCCTCCATGGGTACTGCACACACATGATGCACAGACGTAGGCAGGCAAAATGCCTATAGATATTAAAATTTTTTATTTCTAATGTTTATCTCTTCTCCCTGTCTCCTCACGGGTTGTTTCTCAGAGCATACAGTCCAGGAGTGCAAAGACCAGCCATGGAAGTCACATATGACCTCGGGACACACTGGATACACCCTCCCTTCTAGGATAAGCTTGTGTTTTAATGACTAAATGTCCCCACTCACTTAGGAAAGCCTGAGACCACACCTACCGTTCCTGTGTAATTCAGAGGTCCACCTCTGCACTCAGAAGGACCCGGGTGGACAGGAATCTATATGGTCACTCTGTGGAGAAGGTTGAAAATTGAGCTAGAACAGAAGGCTTGCAGTGTGACTGCTGGGTCCAGGACAGTGGTTACTAGGAAGGATTCTGCTTCCCAGCCAGGGGACGTTGGGCCATAGCAGGAGACAGTTGCCATTGTCACAGCATGTCTCTATAAGCATCTAGTAGGTTAAGACCAGGGCTTCTACTCACCCTAAGACACACAGCATAGCTCCCATCCCAAAGAAGTGCCCAACAGGAACCAAGAGGGCCCAGGAAGTGCATATACTAAAATAAACCCTGATCAAGGCAGGCAAAGAGAAAAGAGGATGAGAAGGGATAGTTTTCACCAAGACAGAGGGATGCAGAGAGAAAGACTAAGCCTATAGACTACAGGGTGTGCTGGCTCACACCTGTAATCCCAGCACTCAGGAGGATGAGACAGGAGGGTTGGCATGAGTTTGAGGTTAGCCTGGGCTACACGATAAATCCCAGGACAGCCTAGGCTACTAAGTGACACCCTGTTTTGAACAGATAAGCACACACACAGTACCTGTGTACCCTTTGTAGCAATAGCCATAGCCAAATGGCAGCTCCCAGCCAGGAAATGAACTTGGCTTTCCTTCTGGTGATATTGGATAACTTCAAACTTCATAGTGTCTTGTCTCCTTTCCCTCTGCCTTCTCCTCTCCGCTCTTGAGGGGAGGGGATGTAATTCAGGCTTTGTCTACCTAACACAGTGGCTGGGAGCAAGTTCATAGGTGTACCAAGTCATTTAACAGGCCTGGCAAATGTAGAATCCATAGACACTGGGCCACCTACCAGCTCTGATGCATAGATCGTCACCTCTGAGCCTTGCAGAGGTGGGGGCATCTCTCACCCATCTAAATCCCTGAGGAGGGAAGCAGGGAAGGTGAAGAGAGCCAGGCTGTATGCCAAGGGCATCTCCGGAGTGCCTGGTCACCCACTGGGGACAACAATTATCCACTGTCTACTCCTGAAGTGGGCATTGCTTCCAGTGGCTAGCTAGTCCCAGATGATGTGTGGCCTTTTCAGGTCCTGTTGTGTGCATCCTAGCTTGTGTTTGGAGCCAGGGAAAGAATGCAGATAAGACTTCTAGCCCTGTTCCTTCCTGTGGCACATTTTAATATGCGTACACATTCCCTACACCCCATTACGTAATGGTCTTGGTTGCAAGTACTTACCTGTCTAGTCAGAACTCAATTAGCAAATCATCCCTCTCTATGAATATTCATTAACGATGAAGTCAGCCAGAGCAGTGGAATCCAGAGAAAGATCATTAAGAACCCTATCACAGCCTCTCCCTCTCCTCAGGCCTGTGGGGAAGACAGGCCAAGGGCAAGCAGGGACTCACAGGGCAGGAACTCCCAAGAAGCCTAGCAGAGGCTGGGGAGATGGCTTAGTGGATAAAGGAGTTGCCATGCAACCCTGAGGACCTGAATTTGAATCCCACAGAATCCTTTAAAGCCAGCCTATCTGTAAGACCAGGTCTCCAGCAGCAAGATGGGAGGTGGAGACAGGAGAATCCTTCAGACGACAAAGAGACCCTATCTCAGAGAAGATGGAAGGTAAGGACCAGCCTGCAAGGTTGTCCTCTGACAGCTGAGTGTTCCGTGACACATGCATCTGCACATGCACATGTGTGCAGGCATGTATACACACACACACACACACACACACACACGAGCTAGAATCAGATCAGGCCAGGACATGCTTAAGATAGTAACAGTAGGGACCTGCTCATGTACACAGCACTGAGTGTCCATCCTGTCTTCAGTGTTCTCTCAGCCAATGAGCATTTCCCCCCAAGTGCTGTGGAGTGTGTTGGGAAACCTTCAAGCCAATAAAAATACATGCAAGGCTCTTAAATTATCCATGTAGATAGACTTTCAGAGCTTGCTTCTACAAAGACACACTGAAAATCCAGACATCCACCGGATTCACCTTCCACAGGGGCAAAGCCTGCATTAAAGCCAGGCAGTACTTCAGCAAATGGAGGCTAAAGACTCCCCTTGGGGGAAAAGTGCCCTTTCTTAGAGACAGAAAGATGAGGTCTTTGTCTTTACGTGGTTCGGGTATCAGGGTAACTGGAGCCTCATGAAAGAGTTTGGCACTGTTCCCTCTGTTTCTATTGTGTGGAACAATTTGAGGAGTATTGGTATTAGTTTTTCTTTGAAAATCTTGTAGAATTCTGAGCTGAAACCATCTGATCCTGGGCTTTTTTTTTTTTTTTTTTGATTGGAAGACTTTTAATGACTGCTTCTATTTCTTTAGCAGTTATAGGTCTATTTAATTTGCTTATCTGGTCTTGATTTAATTTTGGTAATTGATATTTATCCAGAAAATTGTCCATTTCCTTTAAATTTTCCAATTTTGGGGAGTACAGGTTTTTTTGAAATATGACCTAATGATTCTCTGGATTTCCTCTGTGTCTGTTGTTATGTCCCCCTTTTTATTTCTGATTTTGCTAATTTGGATGTTCTCTCTGTGCCTTTTGGTTAATTTGGATAAAGGTTTGTCTATTTTGTTGATTTTCTAGAAGAACCAACTCTTTGTCTCATTGATTCTTTGTATTGTTTTCTTTGTTTCTATTTTGTTGATTTCAGCTCTCAATTTGATTATTTCCTGCCATCTAATTCTCTGGGGGTGAGTTTGCTTCTTTTTGTTCTAAAGTTTTCAAATGTTCTGTTAATTCACTAGTGTGGGAATTTTCCAGCTTCTTTATGTAGGCGTTTAGTGCTATGAACTTGTCTCTTAACACTGCTTTCTTTGTGTTTCATAATACTTTTATATTTGCAAACATGTTAAAGACTTGGGGAAAGGACCCAAGTCTAATCCCAACATCCACGTCTTTCACCCACACCTTACACAGCTGCTTGATGGTCTTCTCCACCGACCCCTCTGCAACAATGTACAGGATAACGGTTACAAGGCCTGGAACTTTTCATTTGACATTGTGTCAACTCCCGGAAAGTTTCTGGTTCTGAGGCACTTCTGATTTTGGATTATTGGATCAGGAATGCACATCCTGTATGAAATTGGTGCAGACATAAACACTTGGTTTCTCGCCACAGATTCCAGTCTGCCCTCCTGGTGTCCTTAAATGGTCTTGATCATCCTCACTTCTTATGAGCCTCTTGTGTAATTTGTCTAGGATTTCTCCTGTAATAGGAGCATCTTTGTTACCCACTAACTCCCTGCATGCATCTAGGGGCATGCTAAAATATAGATGTTTGAGGACAGGGCCAGTCCACGTGAGAGACTTGGCCCTCTGGACTAGGCGGCCTCTGGGGAGGACGTGAGACTGGACACTTGAGATCAGTCCTTTGGTAGTGATTCAGTCTGCCTCACCTATGAAAGGAAACCAGATACAAACCCCTGCACGTGAGCTCTGGGGCTTCCTGGTAGGGGTGAACACAGACATGGCCAGAGGTAGCCTGTCTTGTTGGAAGGCTCACAGGAGCTTTGGGTTCAGGGACCTCCTACCCTCACCTTGACCATCTTTCCTTGTTGATCCTGGTCATGTCTTCTATGGTAACACACAGCGAGTATTCTGTTTGTATGGTGCTTTCCTGAGAGCTACCAGCTGTCCTGGTGAATGACTAAACCAAAGGGGAGGGGTGGTCCCTGGAGCCGCCACTCTCTGGTTTTATAGCCCACTGGTCAGAAGTGCCGGTGGCCTGGAGACTGTGGCTGTAGCTGGTGTCTGATGTGGGGTAGTCTCACCAGGAACTGTTCCCTCAAAACCACCTCAGGTGGTTGGTTGATGCTAGAGATGAATTGAAGTGTGCCAGTTGTCAGAGTAACATCCCTCTGCTGTTTCCAAACTCTGCCCTTCAGACTCCAAGGTCAAGATGAGAAGCTACAATGGTCTCCAAGAGACCACTAACAACTTACACAGCCCTAACAGCCTCAGTCCCTGGAAGGTGCACAGTCTCTCTCTCTCTCTCTCTCTCTCTCTCTCTCTCTCTCTTTCTCTCTCTCTCACACACACACACACATGCACACACATGTATATTTGCACCCCACATATGCACATGCACACATGCATGCACACGACGCACATACACGTACATGTGCACAAAGTACGCACAAGCACATATATACACATGCAGATATGGACACACATACGCACATATACAAATGTGCACACACATGCTGTGCACATGCACACATGCATGTTCACAACTACATGACTCATCCTGAAAAGATGTTAAGAAATGTTTGTTCACCCTGAAGAGAAGGTTCCATTCAAGCTGAGAGTTGCCTTCAGGTGACTCAAAGCCACCGCTAGAAGTCCCCTGGGTGTCTTGAGGGATGACTCATAAAAAGCTGTACCACCCTCCCAGAGTCCCCTGGGAGATGAACGGGCAGCTACACCCTCAAGAGTCCTGCAAGTCAATTCGTTCATATTACCTCAGGGCCTCACGAGGACCTCATGAGTCCCTCGGGCCTCTTGAGCCCCATGAGACAAAAGCTAGCAGGCCTGATGGCATGAAGGGAGCTATAGCTGGAATCCTTAAGACTGTTTTAGCTTCTATTAAATCAAATTCATGCTCCATGATTACAAGAAGGGAGGAGGAATCCAGGCCGTGTAGCTGGCTGCTCCACTGATCCGGCTCTCCACCACTGCAACATGACCTCGTTCCTCAAGGGCAAAGGGGAACTCCAAGCTGTAGCTCTGCCAGGTCCCTCACTATACCAGAGAGAGTGCACAACCCTTGTCCTCAATTCTTATCTGGTCACATATCCAGAGAAGATCGTGCCCATAGGGCTAATTCACCTCAATACCATTGGCTTATCAGACCAAATTCCCACAACATTTCCCCTTTTTGTCTAATTAAGAAGGTTCTAACCCAGGCTGGAGAGATGGCTCAGCAGCTAAGAGCATTGCCTGCTCTTCCAAAGGTCCTGAGTTCAATTCCCAGCAACCACATGGTGGCTCACAACCATCTGTAATGGGGTCTGGTGCCCTCTTCTGGCCTGCAGGTATACACACAGACAGAATATTGTATACCTAATAAATAAATAAATACTTTTAAAAAATCTTTAAAAAAAGAAGGTTCTAACCCTAACATAAAACTATATACAATAAGAATAATTATCAAGTATTGTCCAAAAGAAAGAAAAGGTAGTAAGATAAACAAAAATGAGACTATAACCAACAGGGGACCATAGCTGCAGTGATTAAAGTGGCCACAATCACGTCCCACCAGAAGGAAAGTTACACCCCACACACTTATGTGCATGTGTGCACAGATCTGTGCACCGATGCCCCGCCTCCACGGATTCACAGTTCCCACCTGCTCCACTCAGCACCCTCTGTGTCCCTTGTCATCTACCCACCATGCACCTGCCACTGGAGAGCTGGGTGCTGAGGAGATGGGACTCTCGATTCTGCAGGCTCAGGAGGTGTGAACATCGCTGTGGAGCAGCCAAAGGAAGGGTAGGACCAGTGGAGGTGTGGGGTGAGGTCTGGTTTGAGGAAGCTGGCATCCTCTGGCTGCAGACATCTGGAGCAGATTCCCAGGGACCAGAGGCTGAGTGAGGAACCCAGACAACCCCAGTACTGCATGTAATCTCCCTCCTGGTTCTTCATTGTTTCTCTCTTCCAAATTTATTATTTGACAATTTCACATATGTGTATGTAGTAGTTTGATTATCCCATTATCCTCTTTCATCTCCTTTTCATTTCCTCAGAACCCCTTCTTCCCAACAGACTTCATACTATTATCTTCTGGGGGATTTTGTTTGCTTGTTATCATCATCATTATTATTATTATTATTAGTGTGTGTGTGTGCACGTGTGTGATTGTGTGTGTGATTGTGTGTGTGTGTGTGTGTGTGTGTGTATGACCTGTTGAGTTGAGTTAGGGCTGCTTGGGTGAGTATGGGTACTCAGAGTGGCCACACCACTGACGAATATGCTTCCCATTCCCCCAGCAGCTATTAACTCCTTCCAGAGGGTGGGACCTCACGAGCCCCCCACCCCTACCCCAGAGGTGACAGATGTGGGCAGGCTCCTTCTTGTGTAGGTTGCATGTGGGCAATCACAACCGCTGTTAGGTCATGGGCGCAGCAGTCCCCGACACGTCCATTGCACCCCTTGCCTTCGGGCTCTTACCCTTCCTTCCTCTCTTTCTCCATGTTCCCTGAGCCTTGCAGCCGGTGCTACAGATGTCCCTCTCAGGGCTGAGTCTAATTTGTTCTAGAGACGGTGTCTCACACTGTACACCAAGGACAGCCTGAAAGTTGTGGCAATCCTCCTGCCTTAGGCCCTCGTGTTGGCCTCAGAGGGCATGAGTGTCCACACCGAGCTCCCCAGCGGCCGCACGAGCAGCCACGTGGCATCGGGTGGCCGCCAGACATTATCTTTAAAGCTGACAGCCCACGCACGGCTGTCATCAAACCCATTTAACAGATGGGAAGTGTAAGGTTGACAAAGTCACACGCTTGGGTAGAGGGGCCATACAAACACATCCCGCAAAAGGCGGAGGTGGATTCTGTCTCTGGTCCAGGCTGTGTCTTGACCTTGACCTTCCAGCGGCCCAGCAAGGCCCTTCTGTACCCTTGGGAATAGGTGAGGCATCGCCACTGGTTCTTGCATCTGCAGGGCTCACCTTCTCCTACCCAGTGAGAAGAGAGCGGAGGGAAGGGAAGTGTCCCCAGCTCACCCCAGCTTTGGGTGTCGCTCTGGTTATAAATATCCAGCAGTTTTTGGAAACTTCCAGTTAAACAAACTCGGGTTTTGAACCTATCTGGTCAGCCCGCCTCCGGAGTCCCCGCGCAAAGCTGGCGTTCGGTTCTCGGCAGCTTTGCTGACACAGCCACTGGGGCTCCATTATCACGGTTGTCTCACCCAGTTCTGTCCTGTGACAAGATTTGTTTTTTTTTTTTTTGGAACGAGAAAGGCTTACCTTCCTTCCCGCGTGACACTCGTTTTAAAATAGCTTGGGCCCAGCTCTGAGCATTGCAGGTGGCACGGTGGAAATTCTTTTGCTTCTGTTTCGCTGTCTTCGTTTTTCCCACTTCTTGAAATTTGATGCTTCACGCAGGCAGATTGTCCCCTGGCAGGAGGAAGACAAAGGGCTGTGGCGGCGTGGGCTAAGAAGAGCTCCCGTGGGGCTGGCTGCGGGCAGCTCCTGTGGAACCCAACTGGACCGGGACGCGTCTTCCTGTTTACCTGGGGGTGTTACTGAAATTGGGGTCACTAGGGTTATCTTCCTGTGATTTAAATGCTGGATGTGGGGATGGCAGAGGGAGCCTTGTGCCACCTTCCTGGTTTGGGTGCAGCTGGGAATGAGGGCCCTTGTCTGGGGTGGAATTGAGCTAAATAGCTGTCAATCAACAGGATAGCTGCCCTGCAGAAGACTTGGAGAACGGCAAGCCCTGCTAACGGGACTGCTTCCAACAAGAAGGCTCTAGAGCCACCTGAGTCAGGGCTGTTCCCTTTCTGGAGAAATTGCCACCTCTAGTCTAGGCCAGCTCCTGGGGTCCTGATCTTTCTTTGGCAGTCTGCCCTCAGGAGTTCAAGGCCTGAGAGCAACTGCCCTGAAAATCTGCAAAATTCTTTTCTTTTTTTTCTTTCTTTCTTTCTTCCTTCCTTCCTTCCTTTCTCGTATTTTTGTTTTTTTGTTTTTTTCGAGACAGGGTTTTGCTGTAGCTTTGGAGCTGCCCTGGAAGGAGCTCTTGTAGACCAGGCTGGCCTCATTCTTTTTATTTCTCAATACAAGGATTATACAGCCCAGACTGGCCTTGATCTCACGTGATCTTCCTGCCTCAGACTCTTGGTATGTGTGGGTACACCTGGCTTGAGCTTGTTTTTTCGCCCCACTTCCTATTTCCTTTCTTTTCCTTGTTTCTCTTCTCTCTCCCTTCCTGCTGTCCTTCCTTCCAGCTTCTGTGGACACACAGCTTGATTTTCCATCCCCAGTCGATGCATGTGGGCTTGTTTGCTGAGACAGTCTTCAGTGGAGAAGCCAGCTCCACCACCTGCTCCTTCCCAGGAATGTCTGCCTGCTGATGTCTGCAGGAAGAATTGCTGATGGGAGAGGCACATGGCTTCCTATAGACGCCGAGACAAGTCACCACTGACCTGGTGACCTCAGAGCCCAGACTCGCTCTCCCACAGCTCTGAGGTCGGGAGTATGAACGAAATTTGACTGGACTAAGACAGGGCTCATTCTGGTCCCTGGCCAGCTGCCCTTTATCCTCAAAGACCACATCATCAGCCAGTGCCTCTTTAATATCCCTTCGTGCTCCTCTCCCTCTGCAACCCTCTTATGAGAACATGTGGTTATCCCAGCCCATAGGGAAATTCTGTGTTTTCTTCCCCAGGCAAAAATTTTAATTAAAAAAATTGGGGGGGGGGGATTGAGGAAAAGTAAGCCACACCAGTTTGGGGGAGTTTCCTGCCTACCGACAGAGAGAATTGGCATTTTATGGGGTTCTTTGAGGGATCTGGGGCATGAACCATGACGTTGCCTGTTTGTTTCAGAACTATCTTCCTCGTGGTTTAAGGAGGATGCCCTCCCCAGCAGGATGCAGGGTCTGTTGGCTTGGGGACATACCGGCTTCATCTTTTACTTGAACTCTTCCCCTGGGATAGCATAAAGGAGTAAGTGACAGACATGTTCCATGCATTAACGAAGAGAAGTGCTTCTATGGCTCAGGAGTGTTTGAGCCTATGACTCATACTATGTACATATATACATGTGTATGTGTACATATGTATGTCTGGATATGTATATTAGTCTATGTATATGAATATATATATGCATGTACATAGAGAGAGAGACAGAGAAACAAAGAGAAAGAGACAGACAGAGGCGGGGATTTCACATAGCACAGGTTTTGGCTGAAAGTTTGCTATGTCGGTGAGAATGACTTTTAACTCTTGATTCTCCCACCCATCTAGAGCACCAGATTACAGATGTTTGGCAGCACAGCTGGTGGAGAATGTCCTGAGATGGAGTCCAGGGCTTCCTGCTAGGCAAACCCTCTACCTACTGAGCCACACTTACGGTAAGGGGTGACTTTTGTATCCTAGAGTTTGTAACAATTCATCTGGATTTGTTTCCCCCCTTACTAATACAGTTCCACTCAACTGATCTTTGCCAATTTGCTAATAATAATAATAATAATCTTTTCTTTTTGTTTTTGTTTTTTCATTTGTTGCTGTTGCTTTTGCTTTGAGACAGGGTCTCATTGTGTAGCTCAGGGCTGGCCTGGAACTGACTATGTAGATCAAACTGACTTCAAACTCACAGAGACCCTCCTGCCTCAGCATCCCAAGTGTACCGCCACACCCAACTTCAGTTCCATGTCAGTAAGGTTGAGAGTTTGTTTGCACATTCGAGAGCCTTCTGTATATTATTTTATTATTTGTGTCCTTTGAATTATCCCACTTTCCCATTGACTTGTGACTCCTTGGAGCAGAATTGACCTCTGAGTTGAGTTGCCAAAAGAGCTGTCATTACCAACCCATTGTCACAGATGAAGAAATGGAGGCTTGGGACTTTACATAACACAGTCAAGGCTACAGAGGGAATCAAAATCATGCCTGGCCTTGGACTTCACTATGCTGTGGTCCTATCAGCTGGAGACCCAGTGGTCACTGTATCAGACCAAATGGTAGAGATAGCAACTAAAGCCAGGCACAATGGCATATGCCAGTCATTCTAGCACTCAGGAGGCTGAGGCAGGAAGATCATTAGTTCAAAACTGGTCTGAGCTACATAGTGAGACCCTGTCTCGAAATAAACAAATAAACAAAACATACACACACACACACACACACACACGCACGCACACATGCACGCACGCACACTGAACAAATAAATCTATTGTTAGCAATATTCTAGAAGCTTTAGTTCATACAGAAAGAAACGGAGACTCAGAGAGTCTCCAGAGCCTGACTGAAGTCATGTGACCACTGTGTGGCAACCTTAGGTCAGAACTTGTCACCAGCAGCTCTAAGATACAGTGACAGCTTTCCACAGTTTCTAGAAGAGGCTACGGAGGCTCAGAGACATCAGGCAGATTCTCCAGGGTCACACAGCTGGGACGTGGCAGAGCTGGGATTTGAGCTCACATCTTTCCAAGGTCGTACACTACCCAAGCCTGGTTCCACATTTGCTAATTACAAAGCTGTCTATGCCTTAGTGATTACTACCTGGGATGCCAGTCAACCCCACATGGCCTTTAGCTGTTTCACTTGGGCAGTGTTAGGATCTCAGGGCCAGCCCACCCAGCGCTTAAGGGGCCTTTCCGCTCTGCCATTAATTGTTTTAGCTGCCGAGCACCTCTACGGGGCAGGGATATACAATTAACTCATTTACAAAGCAGCAAAGTGGAGAGGTTACATGGCTCCCTAGTGCTATCCGGTAAGAGAGTGGCTCAGCCAAGAATAATAAATAATATTATTTCAGGAGACTCAAATACAGCAGACCTCAGGGCTTCCTGTGGCCCCTGCTTCTCCAGAGCCAGTAGGCACTTCCTGGCCCAGGCCCTTCACAGCTCACACTTCCCACCACAGCAGAGGCGGGCACACTGTAGAAGCCTCGAAGTTGTTCAGGCTATGGCTGTGAGCTCAGGACCCCTGGCTATTGTTGTGTGTGTGTGTGTGTGTGTGTGTGTGTGCGTGTGCGTCTGTGTCTGTGTGTGTGTCTCTCTCTCTATGTCTCTCTGTGTGTCTGTATCTCTCTGTCTCTCTCTTTGTCTCTCTGTCTCTCTCTGGGTCTCTGTCTCTCTTTGTCTCTCTGTGTCTGTGTCTCTCTCTGTCTCTCTGTCCCTCTGCATCCCTCTGTCTCTCTCTGTCTCTCTCTGTGTGTGTGTGTGTCTGTGTCTCTCTGTTGTCTCTGTCTCTCTCTGTGTGTCTCGATGTCTCTGCCTCTGCCTCTCTACCTGTATGAGTGTGTGTGTGCGGTGTGTGTATGTGTGTGTGTTGTGGATGCCAGTGCACAATTTCAGGTGTTTTCCCTTAGTCACTATCCTTTTAATTTTCATTTTATTTTATTTTTTTTAGGCAGGGTTTCTCACTGGACCTCACTGATTAGGTTGGCAGGCCAGCAAGCATCAGGGATCCTCCTGTCTCTGCCTCCCCAAGCTGGGGAACAGGCATGCAGCATGATACCCAGCTGTCTTAGTAAGGTCACTGATGATGTGATGGACCACGATGACCCACAGCAGCTTGAGAAGAAAAGAGTTTGTTACGTCCACAGGTCCACCATCAACAGCAGTGAGGGCAGGAGCCTGGAGGCAGGAGCTGATGCAGAGGCCATGGAGGGTGCTGCTCACTAGCTTGCTCCCCTTCCTTATAGAACCCAAGACCACCAGCCCAGGGATGGCAATGCCCACAGTGGGTTGGGTCCGTCCACATCAATCACTAATCAAGAAAATGCCTTATAGACTTGCATGCAGCCTGGTCTTATGGAGGCACTTCCTCACTTCGAGGTTCCCTCCTCCCAGATGACCCTAGCTTGTGTCAAGTTGACATAAAACCAGCCAGCACAGCAGCTTCATTCAACATGCTGCGAATTGAACTCACGTCCTCCCTACATGGCAAGAGCTTGACTGGCTGAGCCATCTCTCCAAGCTTCTTTTATTTTCTGATCAGAGTCTGATGAATTTTTTGCATCAAGAGGATGCACAACACGGCACTTTGTGTGTGTGCACGTGTGTGTGAATGCGTGTGTGTCCGTGTGTGTGTGCATGTGTGTGTTTGTGTCTGTGTGCATGCATGTGTCTGTGTGCGTGCATGAATGTGTTTGTATGGATGTGTGTGAATGTGTGCATGTGAATGTGTGTGTGCACATGTGTGCATGTGTGTGTCTGTGTGCGTGTATGCATGTGTGTGTGTATGTTTGTGTCTGTGTGTGTATGCATGTGTGTATGTGGGGGGGCAGTAAAAATAGCTCAGGCAATGCTTAGCTCCCACAGGGTAACCTCGAAGGTGGATTAGCCTTGTTCTTGTGCTCTGAGCCCCACACTGGCAGAGGGGAGGGGAGTGCAGAAGCCGCAGAGGCTGAGCCTTGGTATGAATTCAATTCCCTCCCCCTGGGCTCCACCTGGCCACTTCCCTGGAGTCTTGGCTATGTCTTCAGTTTCCAATGACCAGTGTGACATTCAGGAATAAAGGTGACACTGCCAGGCATCCATCCAGTGAGCAAGGACCCTAAGGAAGCTTGTCATCAGAGATGCAGCTGATGAGATCACCCTCCCTCTCTCCCTCTCCCCTGCTTCTGTCCCCCTCCCCTCCTGTCTGGTTTTTTATTTGTTTGTTTGTTTGTTTGGACAGGATCTCACTGTGTAACCCAGGCTGATCTCAGACTTTCAATCCTCCTGCCTCAGTCTTCTGAGTACTGGGATTGCCTCTCTCTGCCTGGTTCCTGACATATTTATTTTTGAGCTGCTCGGCCTTCTAGAACTCAGGTGAAGTTTCAGAAACACTCATTTTGCAGAGAGAACCATTGAGAGCTAACTACTTGGTTTTTATGTGCTCCATGTGCTAAAGAAAACACCGGTGGGGCTGGAGAGATGGCTCAGAGGTTAAGAGCACTGGCTGCTCTTCTGGAGGTCGTGAGTTCAATTCCCAGCAACCACATGGTGACTCACAACCATCTGTAATGAGACCTGGTGCCCTCTTCTGGCCTGAAGGCAGAATATAGGCAGAACACTGCATACATAATAAATAATAAATCTTAAATAAAAATCTAGGATCTGTTCCCTCGTCCCCAGGTCCCCCCAGTTTCCTCAGTGTTCCCCTGGAAGAGGATTCCTTTTTAATTATTGTGACTCCTGTTGGCTTGAGTAAGAGTTGGGGGGTCTTCTCTTTTATTACATTTTTAAATTGTGTGTGTGTGTGTGTGTGTGTGTGTGTGTGCACATACATGCATGCACACGTGGAGGTCAAGGAACAACTTGTAAGAGTTCTCACCTTCCAGCATTTGAATCCTCTGGATTGAACTCAGGTCACGAGGCTTGGCAGCAAGCGCTTTTACCTGCTGAGCCCTTTTGCTGGCCCAAGTCAGGTCCCGTGGGCCCAATGGCCAGGACTGGGGTCAGTTAGGATGTGTCTCAGGCACAGGAAATTCAACTCACATCTGAGTAGACGGGTATAAAACTCTCCGGTTCTCATTCATAAAACCCCATCTAGATCTTTACACACATCTTGGCTTGTTCGAACGTGAGGAGCCCCTGAGTCCGGGCTGTTACTTTCATTGGTTTCTGTTGGCTGGGACTTTCCCTTCTCGCCCAGCTCTATCGACACCTGCAAGCGTCTTTAAACGTCTGTGTAACTTGCATTTCTTAAAAAAAAGCTTTATATTAAGGAAACCGTTTCCCCGTCTCTGGATTGACTACTTTCGAAGAGCCCAACTCCAGTTTGCGCCTGGGGAACGGTGGGCGGAGCTACCCTGGTTCAGCTTGGCTCCCCAGCACGTCTCCTGACCACAGCGGATCCTCTGATAGCCCATCTTGTATCCTCTCCAAAATAAATGAGAGCAGCGATGTGGCTCCAGTGGCGTGGAGAGCCCGTCTGCCGGTGCCATCTGACGACTCAGCAGGCAGAGCCGAAAAGCCCAGGATGCGGCAGCCACTAACTAGGGCGTGTTTACAGACTGCAGGCTGAGGTGGGGGAGGATGCGTCTGGCCCGCCCCTCCGGAAACTAAGCTGGGACGGAGGCGTGATTTGCACCTCTTGTCCTTAGAACTTGTGCCAGCAATTTGCCTGGACCTTGCTGCCTGTAAAATGGATTGCCCCCAGTGTGCTGTGTGACCTTGGGCAGGGCACTTCCCCTCTCTGCGCCTGATTTACCACCTTTGTCAATGGAAAGAACATCATTAATGGGCACATTCTAGGTGTTCTCTTTGTACGCCTGAGGGGTTAAGACACTTGCTCACGTCACAGAGTTAGCTAGTGACACAACCAGAATCTGATCAGGCGCTCTGACAAGCCCAGGCTCTGACCCCACCCCAGTAGCATAGTATGTGTGTCACCTGGGAGTACCCAGAGCAGAGCTGATGTTATCATCCACTACACAGTCCTTAGAGCAGTGGTCCTCAACCTTCCTAACGCTGCGACCCTTTAATACAGTTCCTCGTGTTGCGGTGACCCCAACCATAGCATTATTTTTGTTGCTACTTCATAACTGTAATTTTGTTACTGTTATGAGTCGTAATATAAATATCTGTGTTTTCTGATGGTCCTGGGCGACCCCTGTGAAAGAGTTATTGAACCCTCAAAGAGGCTGTGACCCATAGGTTGAGAAACACTGTGTTAGAGGCAAGCAGAGGTTGCCTGGCTTTGTTTCCACCCGTGACAAATCCTTTCCAGGTGCAGGTAATACACATATAAGATGAGGGCTGGAGAGGTGGTGCAGAGATTAAGAGCACTGGCTGCTCTGCCAGAGGACCCGGGTTCAATTCCCAGCACCCACACGGTGGTCCAAGACTATCTGTAACTCTAGTTCCAGGGGTTCGGACACCTTCAGTGAACATAAAATAAAAATAAATAAGTTTTAAAAAAAAGAAATCTAAGATGAGGAGGTAGTGCTCAAATCTCCAGGTGGCTGCAAAGAGGGGGAAGAATATGGGCACAGTAGTGTGGGCCTATGATTGCAGCTCTCGGGAGGCTGAGCAAGAGGATCATGACTTTGAGGCCAACTTGGGTTACATCGCAAGACCCTGTCTCAAAAAAAAAAAAAAAAAAAAAAAAAGAAAGAGCAGAAAGAACATGGTGGGGCAGAGTCTGTGTAGCTCAAAGGACAGAGTTCTCCTAGGGAGGAGTTTGTGTAGCTCAGAGGACAGAGTGCTCCTAGGGAGGAGTCTGTGTAGCTCAGACAGAGTGCTCCTAGGGATGAGTCTGTGGAGCTCAGAGGACAGAGTGCTCCTAGGGAGGAGCCTGTGAAGCTCAGAGGACAGAGTGTTCCTAGGGAGGAGCCTGTGAAGCTCAGAGGACAGAGTGTTCCTAGGGAGGAGTCTGTGGAGCTCAGACAATAGAGTGCTCCTAGCTATTAGGAAATCTAGGGTTCCCTTCCTAGCAATGCATAAAATGGATGTGGTGTCACACTTAGTAGGCAGAGACAGGAGGATTAAGGTCATCGCCAGCTACATAGCAAGTTTGAAGCCAGCCTCGGCTACATGAGACTGTGTCTGGGAAAGAAAGGAAAAGGGCCGTGCATGAGCTGTAAAACCACAGGAGAGAAGGTAAAGCGACCCTTTGATTCTGGGTTCCTCGGCCAGCCCCACAGAGAGCTTCCCACGCCACCCAAGCCTCTCTTAAAGCACGTGGCCCTTAATTGCTACAAGCTAAGAAGTGGTCATGGCCCCGTGTGCATTTCTAGAGACACCAGAAACAGAAACAGAACTCCCCAAGACGCAAAACCCCGAGACTCAAAGTCAAGGCCACATGAACGCAGAGAGCAGGCCCTTGAGGCCCTTGCAGTCTACCCCTGCTGGCGCTTGCACTCTGGTGCGCCATCCTTCACGGCACCCCTTCTCCGTTGTCTGCTCATTGATACCAACGCCCCATGCAGAAGTCACATCTTGAGGTCCATGTCCTCTGGCAGTGGCCAAAACAGTCACAGTTGCTGCTTGGAAGCGGACGGCCTTCGTCAGGCCATACCGTGTACACTCAGCGTCAGTTCAGTTGTTTTGGTTTGTTTTGAGGCCGGGTCTCACTGTGGAGCTCAGGCTGGCCTCCAGTAGGCCTCCTGCCTCAGCCTCCAGGGTGCAGGACCACGAGTTTGTACCACTACACTGGGCTAAGGCCAGCAAGATGGCGCAGTGGGAGAGGGCGCTTGCGGCCAAGCCTGATAACCCGAGTTTGAAACCTGGATCGTTCAGGGTGTAAGGAGATCACACACTTCCTCACATTGTCTATCCTCTAACCCTGCACACAAAATAAATGTAATAAAAAATTTTAAATAAAAACAAAATCTTAGCCGGGCGGTGGTGGCACACGCCTTTAATCCCAGCACTCGGGAGGCAGAGGCAGGCAGATCTCTGTGAGTTCGAGACCAGCCTGGTCTACAAGAGCTAGTTCCAGGACAGGCTCTAAAAAAGCTGCAGAGAAACCCTGTCTCGGAAAACAAAACAAAACAAAACAAAACAAAAAAAAAAAAAACCCAAAATCTTAGAAAAGACTGACTTCTAGAATTTTCTATTGAATAGTTCTAGGTCACGTACTTAACCTCTAGTAACTAGAACCATTAAAAGAAAATCTAAGAATAAGTGGACTCTCTCCCCTCCAGGGTTTCCCTGCGAGGTGAGTGCTTAGAGAACTTTGATGGATGGTTGCAAGTGAGAGGCGGAGGCCTGGTGGTGCACACCCACAGAAGGATCTGGAGTTCAAGGTCAGCTACGTAGTGAATTTAAGGTTAGCCTGCTGGGTTACATGAGACCCAGCCACAAAAAAAAAAAAAAAAAAGAGGTGGGAATGCAGGAGGAACTAGTCACTAGCTGCCTCTCAAAGTTCAGGAAGGCAGGATGCATGCCCCTAGCTCCTCAGGGAGGCCAGTTCTTCCTGACACTTCGGGCCTCCAGACACAGAAGAGAATAACCCCATGTGTTTTAGGCCACCAAGCCTGTGGCCACTTGTTGTAGCTGCCCCCAGAAGACCCCATGCAGACAGACGAGGGTCTGCCATGGTGTCTTCAACATCTTGCCCAGAACCTGCAGGCAGAAGGGCCAACATGGGTTCCTGGTGCAGAGAAGGTCCCCTGGCCCCTCTGCAATGTCAGCTCCCCGTGCCCCAGGTGGCCCCTGTATCCTTCCCACTCCGGGTCCCCAGGACGGTCTCCCGACTCCCTCCAGAAAGGCTATTCAGATGAATGGTTCCTTTATGTCTCGATAAGGAATGATTGTTCCCAGTGATGTGTGCGTCTCCATGGAAACATTCCTACACACTGTATGTTGACTTGGATTTTCCAGCAGTGGACGTCTTGGGAGCATCCGTCTGTGACTGTGGCCTCAGTCTACACGGGTGGGGTGCGGGTGAGGACTTGCTTCCTGCCTGCCAGACCTTATGTGGGGTGAAGCCATGGAAAGAGGGCCTCGGGCTTTAGGACGCCAGCCCCAGCTGCCCTGTGTGATCCTGAACAAGCTGCCAGACCCACACTCTCTGCTCCTTTGCTTACAAACCGCGTTAAATGACAAAGAGCTGTTGTCTGCGCTAAAGCCCAACAGGACTGGAGACAGATGTAGTTAGCTGCTGCTTCATTCTTACTTTTAAAAAATATTTATTTGTGCGTATGCTTAGATGCATGTGTGAGCTTGGAATGTATGGAGGTCAGACAGAGGTCAACCTTACATCATGTTGTTCCTTAGGAGTCATTCGCCTTGATTTTTTTTTATTCTTTGAGACAAGGTAACCTTGGCTGTTCTGAAACTAACTCTGTAGACATGCTTGCCTTGAACTCACAGACATCCATCTGCCTCTGCCTCCCAAGTGCTCGGATTAAAGGCATGTGCAACCACCGCCCAACTCACCTTGATTTTTTTGAGACAGGGACTTTTTGCTGGGCTGGTACTCACTGTCCTAGCCAGACTGGCTGAACTTGGAGCCCCAGGGCCCCCCGTAGCTGCCTCCAGGTGTGCACCCCCACACTCGGCTCTTCACATGGGCGCTGTCAATCGAGCTCAACTCAGTCCAGGAGACGCAATGTCTTCTATCCTGTTCTATTGCCCATGGGTTCCAGAGTTTTCTGTTTTAGTGTTTCCTGAAGGTAAAATAAATAAAAATAAGAATACTTCCCCTGCTTTACTGCCAATCAGGGAGGGTTTCTTCTTTTTTTTCCTCTTTCCTTTTTGATGTCGAAAACTTTTCAATAACTCGGGTTTCTTACTGACAGTGTGATCCTGTATTTCTTGTTTGAGTCTATTTTGTTCTAATTTTCTTTATTGTTTTATCTATTTATTTGTTTGTTTTTTGAGATAGGGTTTCTCTGTGCAGCTCTGGGTGTCCTGGAACTCTCTTTGTAGACCAGGCTGACCTTGAACTCACAGAGATCTACCTGCCTCTGTTTCCTGAGTGCTGAGACTAAAGACTCATGCTACTACGCCTGGCCTTGTTCTGCTTTTAAAAAGAACACACTGGTAGATGTCTCTGAAATTCTTTATGACTACCAATGACTTTGGGAATCAAATTGAACAGGCTTCAGTGGTGACATGCACACCTTTAATCCCAGCGCACAAGAGGCTGAGGGAGAAGGGCCCTGGGATAGATGTCTTTTTAATCTTTATGAGTAAAGTAGACTCAGAGAAGGTAAATCTCCTCTCCCAAGGTCACACAGCCCATAAGTGGCTAAGCTGGCAGTGCAGTGGGCCTTCTTTCTGGTTCTGGGGCTGTGAGGCCACCACACTGGGCTTTTTGGTTTTACATGGGTTCTGATAATCTGAGCTTTGCATGTGGGCCACAGCTATTTTACTCACTCAACCATTTCCTTAGCCCTATATAATTGTTTAAAAAAATAAAAACCTGGCTGGAGAGATGGCTCAGCGGTTAAGAGCACTGACTGTTCTTCCAGAGGACCTGAGTTCAATTCTCAGCAACCACATGGTGGCTCACAACCATCTGTAATGAGATCTGATGCCCTCTTCTAGCCTGCAGGCATACATGGAGGCAGAATGTTGTATACATAATAAATAAATAAAAATTTTTAAAAGTTTCCTTTATAAAAAAATAAAAATAAAAACCTTATTAAAAATGTAAACTTTCACTGTATGGACCATTCTTGTTGCTCTAGAATTATCGAAATTCTTGACAACACAGTCTTCTGGCTCAGGAATGACCCAGTCACGCACATTGCAGAGGGCCAGGATCGCTATGACCTCCATATTTTGGTTGAAGGCCAAGGTCTAGAAGACAGCCAATAGTTTGGGGTGACGCTGTAGAGAACATGGCTAAGGAAGGAACACAGTAAGGGGGGTTCACACTGAAGACCCCTAACATAACAAGAGTGAAGGCGGGTCCTTTGAGTTTGGGTCTGTACAGGCCTCAGACAATTTGCCCCTCTTTTATTGCTATGCAGAGCGAGTCCAGTGACCCAACCAGAATCTGTAAACACACGACCCACAGAGGCTCAATTTCCTGATTACAAGTGTCCCATCAGGGGACAATCTGTTGCTGGGCCTCAACCTCCGCTGACCCTTCCCAGTCTCCAAGGGAACACTGGCGTCAACAGAAAGGGATTTTTAGTGGTTAGAGCTATTTATTGCCCCAGGCTTTCCAGTTCTTGGTCCTGGCCAAAATTTAAGGGTAAACCAGGTAACCACCAGAGAGGCTAAGAGGAAGGAGACAGAAGTGAAGTGGGAGGAGACAAAGGTGAAGGGGGAGGAGACAGGCAAAAGGGGAGGAGCTAGTTGAAGGTGGAGGAGACTGGTGAAGGGGAGGAGACAGGTGAAGGGGAGGAGACAGGTGACGGGGGAGGAGACAGGTGAAGGGAGACAGGTGAAGGGCAGGAGACAGGTGAAGGGCAGGAGACAGGTGAAGGGGAGGAGACAGGTGAAGGGGAGGAGACAGGTGAAGGGGAGGAGACAGGTGAAGGGGAGGAGACAGAGGCAAAAGTGCTCTTCACTGCTGAACCATCATTCCGGCTCTTCCTGTTGGTCAGCAGTTTTCATGGGGAGACAGGCTTGCTCTCCATCTTGGCAGAAAGCTTGTAAAAAAGCTGAGGTGGCCTCCCTCACCAGCTCTCCCCCTTTAGACCTCTGGGCATTGCAGCCAGCTTCCTCTACTTCCCAGAGCTGAGGCCCCAGTTCTCACCAGCATGTCCCAGTCAGCAAATGTGAGGCGTTGTAGATCTCATGCCTTTTGTCAAACAGTCACGTTGCTAATGATGACAGGGATGTATTCTGAGGAAAGCATCCAGAGGCCATTGTGCTGTGAGAAAATTACAGTGAGTGTTTAGGCAAACCTGGTGACATCGGCACTGAATGTTCCTCATACAGTCAACACTTGGGAACAAGACAGACTCAGACACTCTTAAATAGAAGCACAGAGTACAGTACACTGAGTGACTGCCGGTCACTACCACTGACAACCATGCACCGAACTTAACTGTGTGCCTTTTACTTTAAAAGGACTGGCGGCATGGTCATGCTTACGCAGGTTCACAGAGGTCACCGCCAATCAGAGCTGCATGTTACACTGTGACATTGAGACAACCGCCACATCATCAGGTGACAGACACTTCCCATCTCTGTTATAACCTTTCAGATCACAGTGACATTTGTATCCATGGTTGACTGAACCTTCTCCCTCCCCAGCACCTGACTGTACATGGCTGGCGAATGCTTCCCTTGTCTTTGTGGACTGCGATACATCCTAGTGGCTCCTTTCTCTTGTTTGCCAGCCTCGTGGGTTTCCTTTGCTGGATGGCCTTGTGGAGGATCTAGGTCTGTGCCTGCTGGCAAGCCTTTCCTTATCATACTTCTAAAACGTTCTGCCTGTCTGCTTTTAGGAGACCTTTTTACAGCAGGACACGGATGATAGCCATGCAGTTGGGCAGGCCTGTGTACTTGGTTAATGTCACTGCCAGCCGTCTTGGAATCCTTTGTATGTGTGTGTTACACGTGTGTGCGCGCATGTAAACATGGGTAAGTGTGTGTTATTCAGAACTATCTTCAGAGTTGAATTCCTACTACCTATGGGAGTTCAGCTGGGCCTGCTTACCAAAGATCACCACAGCTGGGCCTGATGATTGTTGACCTCTCACAGAAGGAGTAAGAGAGTCACAGGAATCCCACCTGAGTGTCCAGCACCCGTCCCAAGCAGTTAGAGGCAATTCTGCCCTGATTGCACATGGTCTTGGGGCACAGACTTGAGCAGTGGTTCTCAACCTGTGGGTCTCACCCCATTTTGCAAACCTCTATCTGCAAAAATACTTAATTACAATTCTTAACAGTAGCAAAAGTGCAGTTATGAAGTAGCAACAAAGGTTAAATTTGTGGTTGGGGGTCACCAGAACACGAGGAACTGTCCTATAAGGTTGCTGCGTTAGGAAGGTTGAGAACCATGTGTTAGAGGCCATAGTTAGAAAAGATGAGGGGAGGGGCCTCCATCTACCCAGCTGCTGAGAAATCATCATCTTGGCTGGGTACAGCTCTTCCACTGGGTGGCTTTAGGTTATTCATGCTTTGCAGGGAAGCCTAATAAACTCATCGGCCTCCCACGTGAACTTTGATGGGGCTGTACCTGTTTGTCACGGAGCCCTTAGGAGGAGGGTTAGATATTGTTTACATTTTTCCCCCACTGAAGATAATTTAGCAACAGTGTTTCTACGCAGGCGTGAGCACCGGTGTGCCTGTGCCTGTGCCTGTGAAGGCCAGCGGTCAATACTGGCAGCAATGTATTACCATCTAGCTCAGTTTTGAGACAGTGTATCTCACTGAGCTGGGGCTCGTCAAACAAGCTAGCCTTGCTGGCCAGAGTCCCAGAAGCCCACCTGCCTCCACTTCCCCCAGCCCTGGGATTGCAGGTCTGTGGGTTCTGCGGATTGACTTCTGGTCCTCTCACTTCTACAGCGAGTACTTTACTGACTGGCAGGTGTTTATTGTGTAGCCCAGGCTGGACTGGAATTCATGACTTTTGCTGCCCTATTGAGTTTTGCTACAAGCCTTGCTATTGGTAGATCCCCACCCTGCCTGCAGGAACCGCAAATGCCAGCGCCTCCAAATCCATTTCTGTCTCAGTTTTCCTATGTTACTCTAATCATTCAATCATTCCAATAAGCCGAGAGAGCGAGAGAGCAAGAGAGAACTGAGAGAGCAGACAGCCTGCTCTTTCTTCATGGTTAAGTCAAGGTCACCGTTTCCTCGCTACCCCTCCTCTGGTTTGTCTCCGAGTGCTAACCACAAGCTTCTCCGATCACATTGCCATCTTCCAGTTGAGGCTTCTCCCTCTCCACACTCAGTGTGTCCTCTGCCCAGGCTACTGGACATCAGCCTCTCTTTGTCCCCATTTCAACGCTGTCTACGCCTGTCCCCTCCTCCTCACCACGGTGACACTATAGACCTTTGCAGCGGTTGCCAGGAACGTTTGCCTCTTGTCTTTTCGTTTCTTGAAAATGGAGAAACTTGACCCAGCAGTTGAGAGGAAGTCAAAGTGGCCCAACAGGAATTCACTCTAGTCCCCATTTATCCTTGAGGATGGAAAGCAGGGAGGAAGACGCGATCACTGTCAGCCCCCGCTGGATGTCGGGATGCAAGTTGGGTTCTTGTTATTGGCTCCCAATCCACAAGGAGGCCGGAAGCTGGGAGAGGTGCTGGGCCAGCGCTGCTGCAGTGAGGATCTCTTAGTTAGGGTTTCTGTTGCTGTGAAGACACCCTGACCACGGCAACTCATAAAGGAAAAGCATTTCATTGGGGCTGACTTATAGTTCAGAGGTTTAGTCTACTGTCATCATGATGGGATGCATGGTGGCTTGCAGGTGGACGTGGTGCTGGAGAGGTAGCCGAGGGTTCTATGTCTGGATCCACAGGCAGCAGGAAGAGAAAGGGATACTGGCCCTGGCTTGGGCTTCTGAAACCCCAAAGCCCACCCTAGTGACACATTTCCTCCAAGGCCACACATCACTGGCACCCAGAGCCTAATAATGCCACTCCCTGTCAACCTATGGGGGCCATTTTCATTCAAACCACCACAGAGGCAGGGCTGGAATTTGCACCCAAACCTTGACAGTTCCTGTGGTCTTGGCCAGGGAGATGAGTGTCTGCTGGGCAGGTGTGAGGACCCGAGTTTGAGCCCCAGTATCCACCTAAAAGGGAAGCCCTGTGAAGTGTCCCTGCAATCCCAGTATAGGGGAGGCAGAGGCAGGGGGTCCCTAGGACTTGCTGGATAGCCAGTCTATCTGAATTGTAGCGTCCTGGATTTAGTGAGAGACCCGTCTCAAAATAACACATGGACAGCAGTTGGCAAAGATGGCTGATGCTGGCCTCTGGCCTCCACGCACCCAGAGGAACATGTACGCGGGCCGCACCCACCCACAAGAAAGCTCCCATTCACCAGTGGGAAGATGTTAGTGAGAAAGCAGTGGGATCAAAATAAAACTAGCTATTTAGTTCCAAGGAGGGCATGCAGGAGTCTTTTTGGTGGTTGGATGGTGGTTACACAGGCCATTACCATGAAGGGTACCCCTATGGGAACCCCGGCTTGTTTTTACACCTTTCTTTTTGGAAACCGACACTATTTCAGTTTGTTCTATGAATTTGGGGCTCTGGGTGCCAGTGATGTGTTGACATTGGTCAGTCCCTGGTAATTTGGGGACCAGTATAAAGTGGGTGCTAGGGATGGATGTCTGAGTATGTGTGGACGGGGTCAAAGGGACATCTTGGTCATTTTGCTTGACTGTGAAGTCTAAAAGTACCCTAAGACAAAGAGTCTTGGTTTTATGTATTATTATTATTATTATTATTATTATTTATTGGTTTTTGAGACAGGGTTTTTCTGTGTAACAGCCCTGGCTGTCCTGGAACTAGCTCTTATAAACCAGACTGGCCTTGAACTCACAGAGATTGGCCTGCCTCTGCCTCCTGAGTGCTGGGATTAAAGGCATACACCTTATGTATTATTTTATTTTAATTTGGCTTTTTTTTCTAGTATCCCAGGCTGGACCTAAATTTTTTATGTAGTTGAAGATGGCCTTACATCTTTGGTCCTCTTGTAGTTATAGAAGTGTATCACCACATCCTTTCTCTGTGGCGCTGTGGATCAAACCCAGGGCATCTAGAATTCAACCCTGTAGCTCAGAAAGTCTTTAAAAAAAGAAAGGAAGGAAGAAAGAAAGGAAGGAAGGAAGAAAAACTGGTGGGGCAAGGTGACATTTGCCCACCATCCCTGCATTCCAAAGGCAGAGCTGGAGAGATTGATTGTGAGATTTGAGGTCAGTCTGGGGTGGGGTGGGGGATGAGAAAGGAAGAAGGAGGATCTCTCAACCTTTCTAGAACATTCTAGAACAATCTCAGCACCTCACCCCTGTCCTTGCATCCAGCCATGCATCAGTGCTCATGTGAACTCTTTGGTTAGGAACAACCATCTAGTCCCAGCAATGACCCAGGCCAGTGCATCAGTAAAAAACACGGAGGAGGAGCTAGCCTCGGGGTGCCTGTCAGTCACAGGAGAGCCACGCCTTCCTGTGCACCCTTTCTACCTACAAAACTTTGGAACCTTTCTCTCCGCTTCACCCCCTCCCCCTTGGGTGGCCCGCTCCCCTCCCTCTCAGCGCTGGCTTGTAACCTTGATGATCCAGCCAAATGAGTTATCTGAGATGGAAACGTTAATTTCTTTGAGCAGATGGGTGTCAGCGCTGCTCTGTAAAAAGGTGGCTGTCTGCCGCGTTGGCTCGAGCCGGTGCAGATGACGGCCCGGCTGCTGGCTCGGTTGCGGAGTGTGAAGAGAATCATATGGTAACCGCGGCGAGGGAAATGCCTACTTAGGCCCAGCCCTCCCAGAGAAAAAGCATTCATTCTCCCACCCTCATTTAAAAAAAAAAAAAATCTGGGTTTTCACATCTCTGATTTCCCGAGTATCTGAAGAAAAAAAATGAAACTCATTATATCTCAAAGTGCGGGCCAGCGACTGCTGGGAGCAGAGTCACCCAAGGCTTATTAGGTATTTTCTGGAGACCCCCCCTCCACATCTATAAGCTCCCTCTTTCGAGGGTGATGACTTGGGGAAGGTTCCTGACTAACAAGCTCCCTGGGGACAGTCATTCCTACAAAAGTTGAACCATCTTGCCCACTCCTGATGAAATACATTGTCAAAATGCAGGTAAATTTTCAAAACGAAACAAAATTGAGTATAAAATCTTGAGATTTGGTATGGAGGTTTTTTGTTTGTTTGTTTGTTTCGTTTTGTTGTTTCTCTTTTTCTTTCTTTCCTTCTATTTCCATCTACTTTTTCAGATTTATTGCCAGAAAAAAAAAAAATCACCTTTACAGTTGGAAATAAAGAGACAGCACAAAGCCAAAGATGGTTTGGAAATTCCAGAGATTTCCAAGAAAAACCGATTCCTGTCCTTGGCAATGGAGCTTGGGTCCCTGCTGCCCCCGCCCCACCCCCCCTCCGCCTTCCCTAAGTGTTCCATCCAATTTTCTCTTGAATACATGAGAAGAAGCCGCAATGACTTCCCCGGGGACCTTACTTATAGGAAAGCTCGCCGCTGGAGGATTTATGAAGCGTCTGTAAAATATGTGTGTAGGAACTCGGGACATTTTGATCGCTACCAAGGAGAAAAAATGGACAGTTTCATACGCGTTGAATTCGTGAGCATTTTTTATGGGTTTTTAAAATTAATTAATCTCTTCCTCCTTTGTTAGGAATTCTTGGCACAGATATAAGCCCCCTGGAGAAGGGAGACATTGCCCACGGGCTCTATGTCTAAACTGTCAGGATTTCAATCCCCAAATCTCCGGAGGCGAAGCCAGGCTTCACAGGCCTAGGATCCGGTAGGCAGCCGGTTGTCACCGCTGGGGAGACGGGCTGGATTATTAGCGGTGGTACCGCCCCTGCCTCTAGCAGCCTTTGTGCCACTGGCTAGAGCCGGCGGTCCGTAGAGTTGGGTCCACACTCAGCCATTTCCAGACTGGAAAAGCAGATGTGTGCGCCTCACAGCGCCACCTCTGGCACCTAAGGCGGGAGCAGCTCACTCAGCATCTATTCTCGGGGTCACTATTCTACGATTCCCGATTTTGCCTTCGTAGACAAGGGGTTCCCGGATGTAGGAGGGAAAGGCCTGTGTGCGTGTGCCTTGATCACTAACCCATCTGTGTTCCTTCTCTAGCTCAGCTTCGCTATTTATAAAATTTTATAAATCTGAAAATTCTGTTCTCTAAACTGGTAGAAGTCACACAACGGGAACAAATTTGCTCCCATCATCTCCCCCGACCCAGGGGACATTTGGCAATTGGCCAGAGGTGTTTTGGGATTGTCACCATTTTTAGGAGAATGTTCGCAGTGTCATCTAGTGCATGCAAACTCCCCTAGGGCGTGGCTCAACCATGCCCAAGACACCTTCCCATCGAGGGTGATCCAGCCTGGACACCAATGGTGTGAAGTGTGCCTGGCCATGGTTATTAAAGTAATAAAAGAAACATGAAGAAACACAGTAAATGTATTCAATAAACCTTAGCAGTGATTGCTAGATTCAAGCATTGGCGGCTTCTGCCTCAAAGGATTCTAAGGCTGCAAAGCTGCTCAGTTAGACAGTGTGGTGATTGATTAGTAATGTCTGCTGTGGCCCAGTAGGGGGAAAGCAGCAGTCTTGGCTCCTTGTATTTTCTGACCCTGGACTGTGCAAGGAGAACATCTGCTTCTGTGCCGACATTCTGTAATTCTATTGTGGGGCTTCTGCGAGTCAGTCTTCAAAGTCCTGCAGTCAGCATTATTTACAGAATATTTAAACAGCACAGGCTCCTGCAGGCTCATGTGGTGGGGGTGAGTGGTGAGCTGAGAGCCAGGAAGAGAGAGGCTCTTCTGCACAGGGGAAGATGAATAGCTGCTGACAGCAAATGGTAGTGCTTCCTGCCCTCCCTACTCCCCCAAATCTTCCCCATTTTGTTTGGGGTTAAAATTTGTGTCTTTAGAATAACTCCATCGAATTAAAACAGCATGTTCAGCCGCACAAATGTTACCACAAAGAGACTAGCTTGCAGCCCGGCCCAATGCAATGATCTGCTAAATTGGTTGTCACAGAACAAGATCTAAGTGGGATGGAATGAGATGAAAGGTAAGTTATTTCTAAGAACAGAATGAAGGGGTGAGGGAGGCAGAGGAGAGGACACCAGCTAGAAGCCCTGTGGACAGAATTCTAAAAGGCGGCATCCTCAATGAGTTCAGAGATTATCTTGCTCCAGGACCTTGGATGTTGAAACCTGAAGATCCTGTGACCCAAGAAACCACACCATCCCAGGCCAGCAGGTGCAGTATACCACCCTAACTTGCTCTGTGGCTCTTGTTATGAGTCATCTTCCAAGTTGCTGCCTGGACTCTCTTTCTGGGTAGGCTCCTCTCTTGCTTAGGAGCCCTCAGTGGCTCCCTAAGACTCACAGGACCAAGTCGAATGCCTCCCCACAGTCTGAATTAAGCCCAGGGCTATGTCTTGGTACCATTTGGTCCTCCTTTTTCCTGTAATGAGCCCCCCAAAACTCAAGCCCCTCTTTCCATTCTCTTTTGTCTCATGCATTAGCTCGGGGACCCAATGCATGAGCTCAACTTTCACCAGTAGTCAAGGGTTTAACCATCTCAGTCTTTGAGTTGTCAGAGTCCCCTGGTACTGACAGTGATGACTGTGACTCCTGTTTTGTGTTCAGGGGGAACCCCACTTGTTTCAGGGGGGCCCTCAGTTCCTTTGGAGTGTGAGAGTAAAGTCATCAGGCACATGGAAATGCCCTAAATGAAAAGTATTTCCTTTCTCCTTCCCACCTACATCTCTCCCTCCCTTCTTCCCTCCCTTCCTCCCTTCTTCCCTCTCTCCTCTGTCTTTCTTAAGAATCCCCAAGCAATTTCATACAAATCACTGGATAGATCCCTGATATGTTTCTAAGAGCCAGGTAAAATAGCTGCCATGCCCATCTGACAGATAGAAAAACAGAGGTGCCAGTCAGAGGTCCTTCACTCAACAAAACTGGGTTCCTGAGGGAGGCAGAGAGGGCCCAGTTGGTGGCTGAACTGTAACTAACCAGCTCCTGATGTCTGCGGTGCGTGTCTGCATTCTTTCCTTTGCCCCTCCGGCATTTGCTAATTGTCCCTTCTGTGATGGGTAACTTTGTAACCACAGATTGTCTCTGCGAACTGCAGCTTACACCTTGCCCCTGTATGAAGGTCTCTATCTGTCCTTGCACCTGGTTCACAGCAACCCCTTGAGATCTGGCAAAGGTTATTGTCTCCTGAAACAGTAGGGAAACTGAGGCTTCCGAGGGCAGACGTGGTTTATCCATGGTTGTGGGATTGAGGCTGAGGTGTCAGGACTCCAGGCCAGGTCCTGTGGTCTGTATTCTTTTTATCTCCTCTTTTGAGATGGGCTATCAGGTAACACAGGCTGACAGCAAGAGTTCTATATAAATGTGACCTTGAACAACTTCTGATCCTCCTGCATCCACCTCCCAGTACTAGGGTGACAGGTGTGTGCTACCATGCCCCGTTTATGCAGTGATGGGGAATTGAACCCAGGACTTTATGTGTGCTAGGCGGGTGCTTCATTAGCTGACCCACATCTCCATATACTTGGGGCTCCCATTTATTATATGGAGATGAATGTACCACTTTCCTGAGGTCTAGACTGAGCAAGAGAGCTTGCAGAAAGAACACTTACCGCCCACCGAGTCCAAGCACAGCCGTTTCACCTTACCTGGCATAGGAGCTACTATGGCATCCAAAAGAAATGGAGGCCACAGGGTCAGATGGCTAGCTGATGCTGGCACGACTGTCTTTGGAGGACAAAGGCTGGTCTTGGCATGGTGACACCATCTGGTTTGTCTTTTCTGCTCATGCGAACCGGGCTGTCCCTGAAGATGAGTGATGGGGGCAGGGGATCTAAGGTCACCTAACCACAGAGAACTTCCCCAATGACTAGGTACCTGATCTTAATTACAGACCAGGCGGCCGACCAGGATGCAGAGAATCACTGCTCTACCCATCTGAGAAGTGGGGTGAGGACCCAGGGTCCTGAATCCCACTGGAGGCCCTACTGCCTGTGATGGGCAGCAGGTGGCGCCACGGCCCTGGTTTAACAAGGACAGTGGGCCGGTGACAAAGGAGGGGGGAATCCAGTAAGAGAGCTAGTGGAGAACAGGGACTTAAGTGAACAATTTGTTCCAAAACATTTGCCTTGTAACGGGGTCATCTATAAACTCTGGGGTTTCCTGTTTGCAATGGAACAGGCCGGCCGGCGGGTGGCCGCCGTATTCCTTGCTGCCAGGGAGACACGTTTGAAGGACCGCTCAAGAGCTCAGGCCTCCTACCCACCCCTGAGCCAGACTGGCTCCCCAGCTTTTGTGCCCCTGAGTGAGATCCGGTGGGGTGGCGGCGGCGGCAGCGTTCCACTTTCCAGACGTCGGGTTCCAGACGTTGGGAGGAGGCGGGCTGAATTCACAGTCATTTCCAGAGCCGCGGCCGGCTCTGATCTAGGCATACCCTCTGCTGTCGGCCTTGTGCCAAGGCAATAAAATAAGCGAAAACAATAAAATAAAAGAGATGAAGGTGGCCGTTTGACAAAGCAGGGAGCTGCTGTGGCTCTGGAGGGAAATGCTTGGTTCCAAGCCCAGGCCTGGCTATTTGGGACAGCGAGGTGGTATACCGTTCTGCTACAGAAATCACTTCACCATCGGCTCCGGGGCGGTCAGGCAGGGTGAAGGGGGTGGAGGAAGTGAATCGGTTTGTGGTTGAGCTGAGTGGCCTTCAGTGGGCATTTCATGTGTTTGGATGCCTCCTCTATAGACATCCGGTGAACGGTACAACCTGCCATGCCGGGACATCATTAAGACTCAAAGATCCCTTATGTCAGGGTCTTGGGTCTTTCAAGAAGAGGCAAGCAAGTCCATTTTCTGCTGTAAGTCCACCTTAAGAGCCAACAGGTTGTCCCCATAGGTCAACATAGGACCGGAAGCATGGGGACATTGAAGGGAAGGCAACTTATTAACTCGTAATGACGCCTTCTTCACACATCTAATGAAGCCCTGCGACGTTATCATCCTGGCACCTAAAGATTCTTAACTGTGGCACAGAGTATGCTGTCTGTGCGTGGTGTTGCTGGGTGACGAGCCCAGAGGTTCCACTGGATGCCTAAGACCTCAGTGAAAACTTGAATTTGACAATAAAGCGTGGGTTTATGGATGTTCTGCTAATCCTTTATTATTATTATTTTGAAGGTTTTGGGCTTTTCTCCGGCTTTTAAGACAGGGTCTTACTATGTAGCCCTGGGTGGCCTAGAACTCACAGAGATCCTCCCGCCTCTGCCTCCCAAGTGCAGTGCTAAAAGTAAAGGTGTGTAACACTGTGCTGTTTTATTTTATTTTTTTAAAGACAGGGTCTCAAGATATCCCAGACTGGCTTTGAATGTGCTATGTACTGAGGATGACCTTGAAGCTTCCATCTCCCGAGGTAACAGACAAGCACCACCCTACCTGGTTTATATGCCAGCATCAAATCCAGGGCTTCTTCCATGCTCAGTAAGAACTCTGCCGTCTGAACTACAGTACCCCGCCCCACGGTGCTCTGCTTCTATAAAGAAAACACTGACTATAGTGTTTGCATTATACCAATAGTACTGACACAGTTCAGGGCAGCATGGCTGGGCCTAGTGGCTGGCACTTGTAATCCCTGCACTTGAGATGCTGAGGCAAGAGGATGGTGAGTTCAAGGCCAGTTTGGTTCACACTAGCTTTAAAAAGGTATCGCAGTGTGTACGTGTGTGAGTGTGTGCATGTGTGCGTGCGTGTGTGTTGTGTGTGAGCGTGCGTGTGTACATACGTGTGTGTGTGTGTGTGTGTGTGTGTGTGTGTGTGTAGGGAGAGAGAGAGAGATGACTCAGAGATTAAGAGCACTTTTTAGTCTTCCAGAAGACCTGGGTTCGAATCCCACACATGTATGAATCACAACCATGTATGACTCCAATTTTAGGAAATTAACACCTCTTCTGCCCTCCATGGGAACTGTGCATGTGTGCACAGACATGCATGCAAGGCAAACACTAGAACAAGTCTGCAAAAAGACCCAGTTGGTTGACTTAGAGCACCACAATTTTCCGAAACATGTTCCATGGCGTTTATGAGATGATGAACCTACTTGAGGATGTGTGTCTTGGTGTGCACCCCAGAAAGAATGTGTGTCTGTTGCCTACCAGCCTTGCAGATACATAGAATCGTGCTTTCTGACCTGGAAGTTCAGTTGGGGCCACATGAGAGAAGCAGAGCTGTGAAATGGGCTCCTCGTTGGGATAAAGGTCACAGGGACTGACTGGGCACAGCTTGAGTGCATGACATTGGGCGAGTCACGAGTCTCTCTGGGTCTCAGTTTCCTCATTTGCACAGAGCGGTATAGGTGGACATGAGGAATTACTGAGTCAGAAGTCTTCAGAGTCAGACACATGAAAAGAAGCAGCCTGGGGGCAATGGGGCTCTCTCTCAGCTTGGGCTTCTTGGGAGACGCTGCTAGATTTGCAGGAAGTCAGGAGCTGAGGAAGTGGCTCAGGCAGGAAACCTGAGTTCAGGTTCCCAGAACCCATGTGAAAAAGTCTGATTTGGTGGGACCCCTCATAACCCCAGTGCTGGGGAGGCGGGGACAGGTGGCTCGCAGGGACTCACTGCCCTAGTTTAGCCGAACCTGCTTGGTGCAGACCAGTGAGTGACTGTCTCAAAAACAGTGGATGTCACCTGAGGGAAGTTGTTCTTTGGTTGTAACCCTGCAGATGTGTCCATGCACACATACAGGAAGCCAGGAGTCTGGAGAGTTTGCAGGAAATGGTTCAAATTGTACATGGTGCAGACCAAGCAAGGCTGCTCTCTAGACACATCTGGTTCTTAGGCTCAGAGTCCACAGCCTTGTGAATTCAGGAAACCCTGAGAGCTCTCCTCACTCTTCTGTCATGACCTAAGAGGCAGAACCCTCTCTTCCCAGGCAAAACGCCTTCCTCTGCAGCTATCACTAGAACTTAAAACACACGTTTAGATAGGGTTTCACTATGTCTTCCTGTCTGGCTTGGAATTAACCGTGTAGCTGACCCTGAACTCTCAGAGATCCTCCTGCCTCTGCCTCCTGAGTGCTGAAATTAAAGGCGTGCACCCCCATGTCTGGCTTTTTACTTTTTTTCCTTAATTGGAAACAAGCACATTCTCCTCTGACAACGTCATTTGTGTTCACTATGAAAACTTTTAAGCAATCCAAAGAAACTTTGATTTTTTTTCTGATGGTCTCAATATAAAACATTTTAGAGAAACAGAAAAATAAAAAGGAAGAAAGTAAAAACCGGAAACACATCATCCTGGTTGGTGATTTAATACATGTCCCTCTGTGCATTCCCTGTGTTCTGAATGTTTATACATTTCAAAAAGCTAGAGTTATGTTATGTATGAAATTCTACATTGCAAGTTTCCCTTAATTTTACTTCTAAAGCATATCACATGAAATTAATAACTATATGGATGGGTGATGAACGAATGAATGGGTAGATATGGATGGGTGATAAATGAATGAATGAATAAATGAATGAATGGGTAGATATGGATGGGTGATTAATAAGTGGCTACATGGATGAGTGGGTGGATGAATGGATGTGTGGGCAGGTGGATGGATATAGATATGAGCGGGTGATGAATGAGTGGATGGATGAGTGAATTGATAGTTGGATACACAGATGGATGAGTAGATGGATAAATGGGCGGTGGATGGCTGGGTATAGATGGGTGATGAATGGGTGGATGTATCAGTGAGCTGACAGTTGCGTGAAGAGATAAAAGAGATGATGGATGGAAGATGAATAAATAGATGATGGATGGGTGGATGGGTAGATGGGTGGGTGGATGGGTGGATGGATGGGTGGATGGATGGATGGGTGGATAGGTGGGTGGATGGGTGGATGGGTGGATGGGTGGGTGAATGGATGGATATGAATATGGATGGGTGACTCATGAGTAGATGGGTGAGCAAGTTGATAGTCATTTTGATTATAACTCCGCTGAATTCAGAAGGGTCACTTCTTTTTATGTAAATAGCACTACAATCAATTTCCTTATACCTAAACATTTGATTACCTTCTTGATTATTTCTTTGGGGAGATTTCCTAGAAGGAGAACTAATGTGCGAAAGGATATGGCTTAATTGAGACCCTCAGTGAAATTGTTAAATTGTGATTTTGAAAGGCTGTGCCAATTAGCACTCCCGTAGACGCTATAATGGGATGCACTTCTCAGAACACTATGCCAAACTAACTTGCGTAATTTGAGAAACTTTGATAATTTGATATCTGTTTATTTAAGTTTGAATTTCTGGCACCTATGATCTCAGTATGCAGGAGGCAGAAGCAGCGAGATGACTTGAGTTTTAAACCAGCAGGGATACATAATGAGACCCTGTCTCAAGAACATTAATTAAAGGCTGGGAATAGTGGCACATGCCTTTACTCTCAGCACCCAGGAGGCAGAGGCAGGAGGATCTCTGTCTACACAGCAAGTTTCAGGAAAGCCAGGACTACGTTTGAGACTACTGCCTCAAAAAATTAATTATTTTAGTTGAATTTTTATTACTAGTGCATTTGAACATTTTAATGTGATTATTTCTGCTTTGTTTTAGAATTTGTAAAGATATAATTTCTAACAACAGAAACTTTTGTATCTATATCAATTGGGAAAATACTACAGTTGTTATCTGTATTGTTTGTATTGGTGGGTAAGTGAATAGACGGATTGGTGAGATGGGTGGATGGGTAGGTGGATGGGTGGTTAGTTGGGTGGGTGGGTGGGTAGGTGGATGGGTTGGTTAGTTGGGTGGGTAGGTGGATGGGTTGGTTAGTTGGGTGGGTAGGTGGATGGGTTGGTTAGTTGGGTGGGTAGGTGGATGGGTTGAGTAGTTGGGTGGGTGGGTAGGTGGATGGGTTGGTTAGGTGGGTGGGTAGGTGGATGGGTTGGTTAGTTGGGTGGGTAGGTAGATGCTTTGGTTAGTTGGGTGGGTGGGTGGGTAGGTGGATATGTTGGTTAGTTGGGTGGGTGGGTAGGTGGATGGGTTGGTTAGATGCGTGGGTGGGTAGGTGGATGGGTTAGTTGGTAGGGAGAGTTGTCTAGAGACATTTTCAGTAGAAGGCTGCCTTGCTGGTGTCCCTCAGATCACAGTAGGGTCTGCCCTGTCCATCCCAAATCACCAGTACTCCCTTGAACCAAGCTGTGCTCAGTTCATACACTTCATCTTTTCCCTAAAACCTGGAAACTAGATATGACTTAGTTTGGAGGCTTAGGCCTGTTTGACATCAGAGCATTTGTCCATCCTTCTGTTCTGAAGTTCATCCAAGAGGCAAAAAAGCTCATCAGTAGGGAAGCCAGCCCTCCATCCTTTCCTTCCATCCATCTATCCATCATCCATCCATAAATCCATCCATTTGCCAACCTTATCCATCTGTCTGTTCACCTACCCTCACCTATCAGTCACATTCATCCATCCACCTACCAGTCTATCCATCCGTTTATCAGTCCATCCTCTCATCCACCCACAAACTCATCCATCTGTGCATCCATGAATCCATCCATCCACCTAGCCACCAACCAACTAATCCATCTATACACCTACTCACCTACCAACTCATCCATCCATGAATCCATCCATCTACCCACCAACCAACTAATCTATCCATCCACCTAGCCATCCAACCAACTAATCCATCCATACACCTATTTACCCACCAGCTCATGCATCCATGAATCCATCCATCCATCTACCCGCCAACCAACTAATCCATCCATCCACCTAGCCACCAGTCCCTCCACCCACCCAACCCACACAATCACCACCTCATTCACGTGGTCACATTCACGTGGCATGTGGTCACAGAGGATTTTTCCTTACAGTTACACTTTGCTTTGTGTTTCTGTTAGGCTAAGCCTAAATCAGCTCTGTGGTTCTCCCATGCAGGATGAATCCCCTGGGGACCAATGGGAGGCATGCACAGAGGGCGTGGAGACGGGATACAGAACATTAACTTTGGATTCCTGGACTACTGCTGTCAGGACCTTCGAAAGAATTGCAGTATGTTTGGCAAGGGCTGAGGGTGCAGTTTGTGGCTGAAACACTGTGTTTTTCACTGAATAAGTCAAGCTAGCATGTCTGGGATCAAATCCATGGAAGCTGGACAATCCAGCAAACTAAAGCAGCATGGGTGGTGACAACTGTGTTCTAGAAAACAGTATTCTTGTTGTTTTCATCAGGAATGTTCCCCAACAGCAAACTCAGAATCGAAATGAGGAGAATGTGTAAGAAAACACGCAACAGTTTTTGGGTGTTTGGGCACAAATTCTTTTTCCCTTCCATCAGTTGGCTTCGCAGTGGGAATGTTGCACCTCACTTTACCCTCTGTCCTGTGGACTGGTGAGGATGGAGAGCCTGTGCCACAGACAGCTGAGGGCATCATGGGTGACACACTGGGATTCAGATGGTTGCCTTCTCCCTAAGGTGGAGAATCCCTCCGGGGTTCTTCCGAAGTCCTTGATCTGATGGTGGCTGCAAGTAGCCAAGAAAGGGGGGGGCAGCTAGAATCTCTACCTGGGTCTGGACATCTACCTGTCTTATATTTTGAGACACCTGGGGACTGACACACTGGAGGGCTTATCCTTCCCAGGGGTGCTGAATGCAGTGGATAATAAGTAAATGATGTAACAGGGAGCATGTCTCCAGGCACTCTCCCCACTGTTCTTGTGTCCTGGACCACCATCCACCAACCTGGTCATGCCAGGCCCAAGTACCATATAGCGAAGGGCAACTTTGTGCCACAGACCCATCGAAATTGGCCTAACTCTCCAACCATCTGTTCCCATAGAAACCACAGTCAAGGTTTATCGCTAGTTTCCTCCCTATTGCTCCCTTGGCTCTTAACTTCCTGAACCTCTGGTCCATGCCTCTTGCTTCTAGGGATCTCTGGATATAACAAGTCCTTTGTGACCTCATTTCTATGTTTGAGTCTTAACAACCCTAAGGAAAACAAACCAGAGTACCCTTAAAACATCCTTTTCTCCCTTTCCCTCCCCTCTCCTCCCATTCCTTTCTCTACTGCTCTCTGTTCTTCCCTGCCCTCCCTTTCTTCTTTCCCTTTCCTTTCCCCATCTCCTTTTGTCCTTCCCTTTATCCCTCCCTCGCTACCTTCCAAGGACTCCCTATGCAACTCAGGCTGACCATGAACTGGCAATCCTCCTGCCTCAGCCTCTTCAGCGCTGGCATTTTCTGTCTGTGACTAAGTAGACAGTTCTTAGGGGCTTTCCTTGAAATAGGTGCCCCCACCGTTAGTGGTTGTGCCAATTGAGGGCTTAGGTCAGGTGACTTCAGAGTACCCCCAAGTTTCTCGCTAACCTTTAATCTTTCACTACTACTTTTAACATATATCAGCATTACAAATAACTCATTTGCATAGAGGCTCAGCTTCACAACCACTGGCGTCACTTGCTCTAGCAACTTTCTTCTCCGGGTGGAGAGGGTGGTGGTGAGCGAATGGAGACCCAGGGCGGAGCCTGACACACAGTAGGGGCTCGCGTGTGGTCTAGATGGCGCAGCTAGGCGTGTGTCTGGCACCTAGAGCACGCGCTTATCGCTTCCGGCCGTCTTCAACCCTTCTGGAATCCTGCTGTACGTGGACCACTTCACACTCTGGAAGCCCTTCAGGAAGGCTCTTGTCCACGTCTCCTGGCCCGTGAAGTGCTGTACTTGTGCCCAGGCTCTTGTCCAAGGCCCCTCAGAGCACGTTATAAACATTAGCCACGTAAATAGCCTGCTTTGTGTGTGGCAGGTGGGGCGTGATTCACTGAGACCGAACCTGTTCTGGAACTGAATAGAAAGTTTAAACACAGTCAGAGACCTCCGGGGCCACTGGGCCATCTGCCCAGTGACGTCCGCCTGGCGGCTCAGGACGGAGATTCCTGGAAGATTCCTCCACCCCCACCCCTCCTTTCTCACAGACCAGTGCCCTGGAACCGGCGCTGGTTTTGCTTTGTTGGCAAAGCTCACTGAACTCAGCGCTCGCTCATGGCTGCCAGGAGGTTCCACTGCGCGGATTTATCAAGCCCCACTTAGCAGAGCTGTCGGAAAAACCTTCCTCAGGATCCACTCCGGTCCTGACATTGGGGACATGGGCAGAAGAGGTTGGGGAGAGGTCAATGGCTGTGAGAGAGGAGCACTTAGCTGAGTACAGACAGCACCCAGGGCTTTGGGAGGGGGAGGGAGGAAGCATGACTCAGCTTCTCAGAGGCAGGATGAATTTGGATAATCAGAGCTCTTTAAACTGTAACTTCCAAACCCTGGCTCAAACAGGCTTAAGCCACAAGGAGAAAGCCTTGGTTTATAGAACAAACAAGTCCGGGAATAGGGTGGCTTCAGGCCCATCTGGATCAAGGGGCTTACATGATAATTCCAGTTCTGGATTCTGTCTGTGTGCTGACCTCAGTTCCTCCAGCCACAGGTGGCATTTCTACCACTTGAGAGTAAAGATGGGAACCGGAAATCCTTTGTTCAGTGTCCCCCCCACCCTGCGCGCGCCGTTAAATGTGTGTTTGCTCAAGCAATGTTTACAAAGTGGTGAATAAGTCAGCGTTGTTCCTTGTATCTGGCAGGCTGACTTCCATAGGTGTCAAAGACACATGTCCAAACATGCTCATGGGCCCATAAGACTGGACGAAGCTCCAACCTCCAATGGCAAGCTGAATAAGTAAACCACACGGTGGTGCCCACGCAAAGGAAACCTGTTCAGCCTCAGAAGTTATAGATGAATGTCGGCCATGTTCACCTGGCAGAACCTGCCATTCCCAAGGGACACTGGGACATGGAAGCTGCATCTTCTGGAGAAGTTTGATGGAGACGCACAGCAAACCCCATGCAGCGTTCAAAGGGTGCAGTGTGAAGGAACAGGTGCTTGGCCAGAGACACCCACATCTGTTACTTGTTCCACCTCAGCCCCCTCTCATGACCGGGTGGAGGGCATCTCACCAAGTCTGCCATGTTGAGAAATGCTTTGAAGACCGTCCACTCTTGAGGTCGCTCAGGGAAACAGGACTAGCTGTGTGGAGGTGGGTCCTCAGGGTGGCCTTCTCAGAGCATTTAATCCAGAGGGGTTTTGAGGTTGGATCTTAGAAGAATTTTTGGCCGTGAGTTTCACCTCCTGGGTTTCCATAGTGAAGTTCCACAAGGTGGGGGTAGGGGTGCTGGAAACAATGGAATCTCACCACTTCACGGTCATGGGGACCCCAAGTGTGAGACAGAGGTGTTGAAGAGGCCTTTCTTCCTCTGAGCCTGTACCTCATCCTATCTTGCTGCCTACTTGTTGACTTGGTTCTGGAACCCTGACCAGATACTTTGAAAGACTCTAGAAAGGACAGACACCCAGACATGCACAGACAGGCAGACACACAGAAAAGCTGGACTCCGTTGGGCTGCACTCACTTTGATGGAGTCACACCAATGACTGTGAGCCCCCTGGGACCTCAGCTTGTTCATTAGGTACAGTGGGGAGGCGGTGTAGGCGGCGCTCACAGCTATAAACTCCGTGGCGTCAAAAGCAGCAGTTGCTGGTTTTTGTGCACACTGGTCAGTTTACTTGCACTTGGACCTTTGAGGAAGGCTTTGCTTTGTCTTTGAGCATCACCCAAAGGCTTTTCCACTCCCATGAAGATGAGGCATTGGGATCCTTGACATGGCTATGCCCATATCAACACCACCGTTTAACTCAGGGTTTCCTCCACTCCCCACACTGCCTTGCTTCTTCCCTCATTCTCCTTAACTTTTACCTCCTGGCCCCTGGTCCCTAAACCAACTGCAAGCTTCGTAGGCAGCCCTAGTTAATTCTGCTTTGTATACTTAGCACCTCACAGCAACGCATGCTCACAGAATTGCAGAGCTCCCCTAGGTCAACAACCCAGCAGACACGGCAAAACAGTTTGCCGAATGAGTGAAATGGGCAGCTAGATGGATGGATTTGAAGAACTGACAGGGTGGGTCGATTCGCTGGATGAATTAATAAGTGGATGGGTGAGCACATAGACAATTCTGGTGGGTGGATGGGTAGGTGGGTGGGTGCACAAACAAATCCAATGAATGAGTGGATAGACAAATTCAATTGGTGGATGGGTGTATGGATGGGTAGATGGATGTGTGGGTGGATCAGTGGGTGGGTGGGTGAATGGATGGATGGGTGGATCGGTGGGTGGGTGGGTGGGTGAATGGATGGATGGGTGGATCGGTGGGTGGGTGGGTGGGTGAATGGATGGATGGGTGGATCGGTGGGTGGGTGGATGGGTGGATGGATGGGATCGGTGGATGGATGGGTGGATGGATGAGAGGATGGGTGGGTGGATGGATGGACAGATGGATCGGTGGATGGATGGATGGGTGTATGGATGGGTGGATGGATGGATGGATGTGTGGGTAGATCGGTGGGTGGATGGGTATATGGATGGATGGGTAAGTGGATTGGTGGGTGGGTGGATGGATGAGTGGATTGGTGGGTGAGTGGATGGGTGGATGGATGGATGGACAGATGGATGGGAAGATCAAAGGATAGATGGAAAGATTAGTGGGTGGGTGGATGATAAACGGGTAGATGGGGGAGTGGGTGGACATACTGATGTATGCACACACAGGTGGTGGTGAACTGATGGATACCATCTTGATCATTGCTCAGCCTCAAGGACAAATAGGCTTCCAAACAGTTCACATGGTTTGACTTTCTCGTTTCTAAACCACTCTCTACTTCCTCTTCCAACAAAAGGAACCGGTGCTCATTTGTCTGGTGAATTTCCATTCTGTTTTTGCTGTTTGCTGTGCAGAGTGGGGAAGTCCCATATCACTAGGTCTGGGCTTCCCTCCGTGAACGAAGAGTGACTTTGATGTGGAAAGAGTCTTTCTAGCTTCTTGCAGACAGACTGTGCATTTGGTGGCTGTAAATGGCTGGGCCAGTTCTCCTGGGGCTTCCTTCCCACTCTGCAGAGAAAGGCAGCTCTCCTACTGGGTCTTATTCCAAAGCAGAAGAAACCAAACCCTGAGAAAGGCAGTTTTGCTCTGACTGTCTGAGTATGTTGCCCCTGGGGATTGCTGCTCTCAGCCTACCTCCGCTTCAGAGCTGGGCTGTGCCCCCCAGGGAGAGCATCCCAAGGCTTCCTAAGGGAATTCTGGCTTCCCCTGCCCCCTTTGCTGTTACCCTCAGGTTTCCCTTAGAAAGGGGGCCAGCTCAGCAGTCAGCCTCAGAGGGAGCCACCCGCACTAGTGGGCAACTGGGTGACATTAGCTGCCCAGCCTGCCGCAGCCCAGTTCTCTGGACCAGAAAGACCTCGGCGCCCAGCGCTGCAGTGGCACCTCTCCCTCAGGTGTCTGTCCCTGGGAGGTTAAACTCCATAGTTTGCTGGTTGCTTGAACAGAGATCTGATTTCCCGCTGCCTCTGCCTCGCTCTCTGTGGGGTGCTGAGCAAGAGCAGACAAGCTGCGAGACGGTTATTAATATCCCCACTTCACAGAAGAAAAAGGGAGGCTGGGCCCCATCTCCCGGCTCAATTCTGCTCAGGCAGCCAGGAAGTGGCAGAGCCGGGTGCCAGCCCAGGGCTTCCTGCACATCGGCGGTGTCCTCAGGAGACCTCACCTGTGCTCCGTATTTTCTCTCACAGCGATTCCTGAGGACCAGGAGATGGCTCGGTAGATAAAAATCTTGCAGTGCAGTCATGAGGGCCAGAGTTCGGATTCTCAGAATTCATGTGAAAGCCAGACCAGCTTCCGTAATCACAGCCCTGGGGAGGGTGGCTGTCTGGACTAGCTGAGTCAGGGCTCCCAGCTGAAAGAAAACCTACCTCAAAAAATAAAGTGGACGAGGATCAAGGGGGACACCCATCGCCATATTTGTTTTTCCACGTGTGTGTGTGTGTGTATACATATATATATATATATATATATATATATATATATATATATATACATACATATATATATGCACCGGCAACCCCCCACAGGCACCCCCACCCATGCTTGTGAATATGCATACAGACATGACACACACACACACATATATACACATGCAGAAGAGGGAAACGGATAAAAGCCAAGTGGTTCATACAACTCAGACCATTTGGTGCCTGCTCCATCAGCTGCCTTTGGGCTGGAACAGAGAGGCAGAATCTACACGCCCAACTATATGTCCCTGTCATTGACTTTGTGTATAGATGCGCGTTATCCAGGCGTGTGGTTCAGTATCTTTTGTCTCTTTAAGACCGGCATCTTCATGTGTGGTGTTGAAGGGAAGGGGCTTGCGGAAACTCCCCTGGGAGCAATCGCCCCCATCATGGAACGATAAAAGGGTTGCTTTAACTGAAAAAAAAATGGTAAGCAGTGGCCAGATTTAAGCACAGGGCCTCTCATATGTCAGAACCTTAGAGCGGGGGGGGGGGTTGTCTATGCGGGCAGCACGTATATAAATGTATGTATAATTTATGCAATATTTCTCCTATTCACGCTCTCTACTTAAGCTATCCATTAAAGCCCATCACATTAATTTAATTGAAAAATTCTGGGGGAATTGTATTAGCTTTTTTCCCATTAAATTAACATTACAGCCTTTAAATAGATGTCCTGCGTGCCCATTGTTGCTAACAAAATTATTATGCAAATAGAAGCCTGGTCTTTCTGGGTTTGGCCACCAGCGCCTTGCTTTTCTCCTCCTCCCTTGGCCACTTTAATTCGATTGCCCTTAGCCCCAAGTGCCGAGGTTGGGAACTCGGAAGGGAAGGCCTGGGGAGACCAGACACACGTGGCTCTGAGACCCAGGCCTCAGCCGGCAGGGCAGCTTAGCTCCATGCTCAAGGCAGTTTTAAATGATTTGGCCTTGCCTGTAGAAAAAGAAGAAAGGATAAGCACTGCCCCTTACCCCAAACCTCAAATACACACAGTCCCACAATCACACACACAAGAGTAAGTGTCCAAGAGCAAGGGGCTAGGGAGGCTGCAGCCATGTGCCGAGCTGGAATGAGAATGGGTCCTTGAATGCCGTGAGCAAAGAGTCGGAACCTCCGGAGAACAAGGAGGCCACTGCGCTGCATGGGAAGCTGGAGGTGGGCAAGAGGTTAGGGGCACTGATGTGATCAGTGCTTGCTTACTCTTTCAACCTTCCATCCACCCACTCACCCACTCACTCATCCAGCCAGCCATCCAGCCAACCAGCCAACCAGCCAGCCACTATATGCCCATCCATTTGTCCACCTGCCTATCTGTCTTTCCATCTATCTACCTGTCCATCCATCCATTTATACACATAAAAAGTGTTTAGGGATGGGCAAGATTACACACACACACACACACACACACACACACACACACACACACCCCTTTAGACCTAGCACTCAGGAAGCTGAGGCAGGAGGGTGACTGAGAATTCCAGGCCAGCCTGGTCTACACAGTGAGTTCTAAGTCAGCTAGGACTATACAGTGAGACTCTGTCTCTGTCTCTCTCTCTCTCACTCTCTCTCACACAGTTAGGAAGCTGTAGAGATGGCTCACTGCTCTTTCAGAGGACCTGAGTTTGGTTCCCAGCACTCATGTTGGGTAGCTCACAAACGTCTGTAACCCCAGCTTCTGGGAATCCAATGCCACGTCTTTCGGCTTCTGAGGGTACCTTCAGTCATGTGCACATGCTCACAGAAAAAGAGGTACATACGTATACAGAATTAAAAACAAAATCTTTCTTTAAAAGTATTTAAAATAAAGTTGGCTTTCTACTTCCCTCCAGGCAGGACAGCCACTTGTTATAAATTGGAATGGTGGTTAGGCCAGGCAGTGGTTGGTACACACCTTTAGTCCCAGGGCTCAGGAGACAGACAGGCAGACAGAGTTCTGTGAATTTGAGGCCAGACTGGTCTACAGAGTGAGGTCCAGGACAGGCTTCAAAAGCTACAGAGAAACCTTGTCTTGAAAAAAAAAAAAATGGAGTGGTAGTAACTGTGAGTGATCCCAACACCCTGGCAGAGGCAGCAGAGGCAGGAGGATTAGGAGTTCAAGGCCAACCACTTCTACCTTCTACGTAGCAAGTTTAGCTAGCTTGGGCTATGTGAAGCCCTGTCCAAAAAAAAAAAAAAAAAAGAAGCTGGGGTGGGGAGAGGCGATTTGTTATGAATGATTCCTTATTGTTTTATTTCTTTATAAAAAACATAGAAAAACACTTGCAGGATTTGATCTTTTTTCTTTTTAATAAAAATGGGAGCACATCAGCTTCCCTTCCATTTAATAGGCTGTTGTGAGCTTTTCCCCAGACACACACTCTTACAGGTCAAGCTGTAGTTTCCAATGGGCGTGCTTGTCTTCCTTTATAGAAACATATCCTGGTTTGCTCAGCCATCTCCTGTTCATGGACACCCAGGCTGTTTCCAGGTCGTTGTTTATAAACTGTTACAAGCCTCATTGCAATAAACATCTTTATATTTTTCTATGTCTTTATATCCGGGCATTTTCATTTCCTGTGGATATATTCCCAGAAGCGGGAATATGAAGCCAGCTTAAATTAAAAAAAAAATAGAAAGAAAGCCTGCAGTTGAGTTTCCACGGTGTCGTAATCATGTCTGCTTCATCCACGCTGCTTGGGGAACGAGGCTTCTTGACTCCCGGCCCCCAAATCAATGCTTTCCATGGAGTTTCAACTTCCGCCAATCTGAAAGGTTAAAAAATAGTAGTTTCTGGCTCTCATCTGTGCCTTTTCCATGACAGGGAACATCCATCTCCTCATGGCCTTGCAGACTGTTGGTGTTTGTCCTTCTGAGAGCCACAGCTTGGGGCTGTGGTCTCCTGTACTTGGGTTTTTTTTCTCATTCATTTGTAGGTGCTGTTTGTAAGATAGAGATGGGAATCGTTTACTAATTAGACAGCTGTCGCTCTTCCCTGCTTATGATACATGTTCCCATGGCTCTGTTTGATGAGAAACCATTCGTTCCTGCCTCCAGGATATGACTAAGGTGGTACCACCCAGAGCCTATGGGGATCTCAGCCGCAGAAAGGTTTGCTTAAAGCCATAACTCATAAACGATTTCTAAATGAAGAGATCCAGAGTGTTGCTTTTAGGGTTTCTAGGCAAATTGTTTTAAAGTTAGATTTATTTGTTTTACTTTATGATAATTCTGCCTGCAAGTATGTCTGTGCACCATGTGCATGCCCAGTGCTTGTGGAGGCCAAAGAAAGGCACGGATCTCTTGGAACTGGAATTACAGATGACTGTAAGCCAACATGTGGGTGCTGGGAACTAACCCTGGGTCCCCTGGAAGAGTAGCCAGCGTTCCTAACCACTGAGCCAGCTCTACAGATCCCTCTATTTTCTTTTATCTCAGTGTGTAATCCAGGCTGATTTCAAACCCCTCAATCCTCCTGATTTTTTCTCTTGAATGCTGACATTCAAACAAATTCTTTTTTATTTATTCGTATGTATTGGTATGTATTTTTATATGCAGTGCCCGGTTTCATAAGGATATTCTCATACGAGTATATAATGTATTTGACCATGTCGAACAAACTGTTATTTTTTGAGACAGCCTGGGTTGGCCTCCATGACCTTGGACTCCAGATCCTTCTGCCTGTGTTTGTGTGGTGTAAGGTGTTAAACTCGGGGTCTTGACCTGCTAGGTAAGCACCCTTATCAAGTGAGCCACATCTCCAGCCACAAAGAAATGTATGTGTGTGTGATGTGGTGTGTGTGAGGGTGTGTGCATTTGTATGGTGTGTGTGTGTGCATTTGTGTAGTGTGTGTGTATGTGTGTGATGTGTGTATATGTGTGTGATGAGCATGTGTGTAAGATGAGGGTGTATATATTTGTGTGGTGTATATGTGATGAGTGTGTGTGTATGTGGTATGTATGTATTTGTGTGGTGTGTATGTGATGTGCGTGTGTGTGTGTAATGTGATGTGTGTGTGCGCGCGCGTGTGTGCTTCTACAAGTTAGGCTGACTGGCTAGCAACCCCCAGGAATGTGCTTGTCTCAACCTCCCCAGTGCTGGGGTTCCAAGCTCATGCTAGAGGACTTGACTGTTTTATGTGGGTCCTAGGGATTGAACTGGGGTCCCTATGCTTCCAAGGTAAATACTTCTGTCAAGGTAAAACTGACTGAGCCATTCCCCACAGAAATTCCTAATAGAACTAAAACAGGGTTTGCTGACTGAACCCTGGTGGTCTACCTGCCAAGGGTCTCTTCAACCCCCTCCACAGTCGCCAAGCCCCAAGAGCCACTAATACAACGGTTTGAGAACCGTTGACCTGTTTTCTCTTGACGAATTTAATCACCATTTGCCAGTGCCAGAGACTGTCAAGTAAGGTATCGACAAATGCTTAGTGAAGGAGAGACTCCAAGATTGTTCTGGCACACCTCCCTTTTCAGAGAAAGAACATTTTGATTCTTCTGAGATGAGAATGTTAGGGGCGGGTGTGATAACTCAGGGGGTGAAATGCTTGTCTTACAAACATGAGGGCTGAGTTTGGATTCCCGGAAAGATCCACACAGAAATCCAGTCACAGTGCTGTATTCTTGTCATTCCAGTTCTGTCAGAGAAGCTGAGGCAGAAGGTTCCGGAGAGGGCATAGGCCAGCTAGCCGGCCCTGTGTGGTGAATGTCCGGCTACTTAAAGGCCTTGCCTCAAACACAAAGGGGAGGGTGCCTGAGGAAGGACACTCAAGGCTGTCCTCTGGCCTCTACACACACTCCTGGGATCTGGACACAGATAAGCACGTGACCTTTATTCCTCCTCATAGACGATGACCAAACGAGAGTTACTAAGCTGATGCTGGCTTCTGCTCAGGAGCCGCGCTTAGGCCTGGGCTCTGAGCTAGTGAGAGATGGGACCTACAGGCAACGAGGGGTCTTGTCTGATGTCTACAGAGATGACCCCCCCAAAGACCTCAAAGGGTATACAGACACCTTTTTATCTTAGTGTGCTGACTAGTTTTGGGTCAACTTGACCCAAGCTAGAGCCATCTGAGAGGAGGGAACTTCAGTTGAGAAAATGTCTCCTTAAGATTAGGTTGTGGGGGGCTGGAGAGATGGCTCAGAGGTTAAGAGCATTGCCTGCTCTTCCAAAGGTCCTGAGTTCAATTCCCAGCAACCACATGGTAGCTCACAACCATCTGTAATGGGGTCTGGTGCCCTCTTCTGGCCTGCAGGCATACAGACAGAATATTGCATACATAATAAATAAATATTTTCTTTTTTAAAAAAGATTAGGTTGTGGGCAAACCTGTAGGACATTTTCTTAATTAGTGATTGATGTGGGAGTGCCCAGTCTATTGTGGGTGGTGCTATCCCCGGGCAGGTGGTCCTGGGTTCTATAAGAAAACAGGGTGAGCAAACCATGAGGAGCAAACCAGTAAACAGCCTCCTCTGTGGCCTCTGCATCAGCTCCTGTCTCCAAGTCCGTGCCCTGACTTCCCTCATTGATGAACAGTAATGTGGAGGCAAATAAACCCTTTGCTCTTCAAGTTGCTTTGGCCATGGTGCTTTACCATAGCAATGACAACCCAAGCTCAGACACCTAGGTACAGACAGTGTGAACTCCTTGGTGATAGACAGTTACAACTTGTTTGAAATTCGGGTTGACAAGTGTTCTTCATCCTTATTTCTTTGGGACACTCACTATTCCTCTTTTAAAAACAAATAAAAAGAGCAGACAAGTGTTCTTTTGCTTTTACATTTTTTTTCTAGATTTATTTTTATTTTATGTGCATGTATGTGTGTTTGTGTGTATATATGCCATGCGTGCATGGGTGTCCTTGGAAGCCAGAAAAAGTAGTCATATCCCCTGAAGCTGGAGATACAGGTGGTTGGGAACCACCTAATGTTCCTGTTGGAAACCAAACTCCAAGTCGCAACAACAGGGGTTTTAAGAAAAGGTGCCTCAAGCAGGATGTAGTGCTTTGAAAAAGAGGCTCCCATTGGCTCCTAGTTTGACTGCTTAGTCACCAGGGAGCAGAGTTGTTTGGGGAGGGTTAGGAGGTGTGGCCTTGTTGGAGGAGGCGTGTCACTTGGGGTGGGCTTTGAGATTTCAAAAAGCATGGCAGAGTCTCTCCCTCTCCCTCCCTCTCCCTTCCTGTGTTTTCTGTCTGGGGATCAGGATGTAAAGCTCCCTACTGCTGCTCTAGTGCCAGCCTGTCTGTCTGTCCCCCGCCTTGATGATCATGGACCAAGCCTCTGAAACAAGACCCCAGTTAAATGCTTTTACAAGAGTTGCCTGGATAAAGGTATCTCTTCATAGCAATCGAACAGTGAATAAGACAGAGGAGAGATACAGTTACATCTTTCTTTGGAAAGGCAAAATCTCACTCCTACTCCTGGTGAGAAAGAGAACTTAGTAGCTGGAAAGATCAGCAGACCCAAGTCCCCACTAGGATGTCCCTAGGTTCTTGTACAATAGGAGCTGGAAAAGCATCCTGGGTTCTTTCCTGCAGGGCTTCTCAGCTTTTAACATGCTCACGTGGACTGTGTGTGTGTGGATGACCACTTTTCCTTGATCATGGAACTCACATGGGCATCACATCCTGGACATGCCCGTTAGAAGAAGCTGGCCTTGATAGTCTTAAAATCATCTTTTGACAATACCAGACCCTGAGAGACTTACAGATGTTGGGTGGTTTTGGTCACTTACAGATTGGCGGGTGTTGGAGACGGCCTGATCTGAAAGGAGGACAGAGACCTCGGACAAACTTCCTAACAACCAATAAGGAACCTTTTCATTGCTGGGTGTGGCCTGTAATCCCAGCAGTTGGTGAGGCAGGATGATCAGGAGTTCAAGGCTCTCCCTGACTCTATACCCGGATCCAGACACTGTCTCAGGAAACAAATGAAACCCATGGGCAGCACATTGCTAACAAAAGCTGAACTTTCCCAAGCCCCGAGTATGCTTGTGTCTAAAGTTGTGAGCAAGAGAAGATTTCAAGCTAAGATGTCAGTTGAGCCAGGACTGCCTTGAGGACCTGTGATGGAGTGGGAAAAATGTCAGGAGGTCTACAGGGAGAAGTGCCAGATGGGTGGACAGAGTCTGGGTGAGACTACCATTTGGAACTGCAGAGGCCCTTGGGGGAGGCCCTGTGGTTTGGAAACAGGAGTCTGTTGTGCTCATCACCCAGCAAAGAGGATGACCATGACCTTCGAAGGGTTGGGTGATTGCTGTGGGGATGGCTGGGTTCCTATGGGGCTTGCCTAGTAAGCTTGAGGACTCCTCTGAGTGTTGTAGCTCATGCTGGGGAGGAAACAGGTGTGTCCCCTGGGCTTGCTGGCCAGTCATCTTAATCTTCTTGTCACATTCCAGGCCAGGGAGAGACCCTGACACTCAGGGTCAGAGGCCATTACTGCCTCTCCAGGACACAAAACAAGGGGAAAGCGACTGGGTTACTGCAGGCTCACTTGGGAGTAGAATCTTGTCCTTCATTCAGGAAAGGAATAATTGACTAAGCACCTCCTATAGTGTGGGTGTGGCATAGAGACACCAGGGAGTGTCATTATCCCTCTCTTTAAAGCCCTCGTGACCCTTTTGACACTTCACTACAAGGAGACAAGGTTTCAGAGAGTCTTTCCCACTGGTCTAGGGGAGGAACTTTGAAGACCCCAGCCCTCCACCTTGATACACTTGATGAAATGCTAGGAATGCAAGACACAAGGCACCATTATTCCTGGCATTAAGTTCTTTTGTTACTTTAGCTTCCTCTCCCTCCTTCTTTCTCCCCCCCCATTTCTCCCTCCCCCTTTCTCCCTCTTCCTTTCTCCCCTCATTTCTTCCACCCCCTTTTCTCCCTCCCCCATTTCTCTCTCCCTTTTCTCCCTCCCCCTTTCTCCCTCCTCCTTTCTCCCCTCATTTCTTCCTCCCCCTTTTCTCCCTTCCCCATTTCTCCCTCTCTTTTCTCCCTCCCCCTTTCTCCCTCTCTTTTCTCCTCCCTTCTCCGCTCCTTTCCTCCCCTCATTTCCCCATGTTCTTCCTCTCCCCTTTCTCCTCCCTTCCCTCCCATTTCCTTCTCCCTCCCCTTTATCCCTCCATTTCTCCCTCTCCCTTTTCTCCTCCCCCTTTTCTCTTTCCCTTTTCTCCTCCCCCTCTTGTACCCCGTCCCTCCTCCTTCCTTTCTCCCCATCTCTTAGTTTTTCTTTCCTTTCTCCGTTCTCTCATTTTCCATCTTCCTTCTTTCCCTCTGCTCCTCTGCCCTGCTTCCCTTTCCTCCTACTCCCCCCTCCTTCCCCTCCATGTTACTCTTTCTTTCCTTCCTCCTCGGTTTTTTCTCTTCCTTCTTTCCCTCTTCTTTTCAATTTCTTCTTTCAAAATTGTCCTCTAGCATCCCAGGCCACTTTCATTCTCCAGTGTTGAATTATGTTCCTGATTTTCTCACGGCCTCATTGGTCTATGTCCCAGACCTCTGATTCCCTCCCTATCTCTAAAGCCAGAGTGAACGGGCAAAAAAGAAGCATTGAGGGAAACTTAGGGCATTTCAGATGGAGATTTTTGAAGGCAAGCATGCAGGCAAACACACCACACACACATACACACACACACACACACACACCACACACACACAGACACCACACCTCCTCCACACACTACACACACACACTTTAGCCTCCTGGCAAAGTGGGAGCAATGGAATTTTTCAGAACAATTGCATGGAATCTCTTCCTGTATCTCCACACTTGATGGAATTAGGCTGCTTAATCAACTGCCCGCAGCCACCTGGACTCCCTCTCAAAACACACCCACCACATTCTCTTCCTGGCACTCAGCGGGAGAGGAATAGACAATTTTTTTCCCTTCGTGTGCTGCCCCTGGGACACAGGTTCAAGCTTGCTCTTCGCCACCAAGCCAGCTTAATTCTCTGGAACTCTTCCTTGAACGTCAGTAGCCCCGGGGCTTTGTGTGCACGAGCAAGCCCTTGACTAGCATTTCTGGCCGGATGAGAGGATTCTGCTGCTTCTGTGAGCCTACAGGGGGATTACTGTGAAGGGCTGCTGGCAGGCAGTTCAGCATGTCTAGGGAGAGGGAATCCGAAGGTCTAGAGGTTCAACATCAGAACGCCAGCCCAGGGCTCTGAGTTCAAACCCCACCCTACTAGAGGCTGATGAAGTGAGCTCGCCTCCCTTTCTGGAACCAGCTGTTACTTCTGCAGTCACAGCTCTGGTCTCCTTTCTGATAAAAGCAAACATGAATTGAGGACCATTAGCCAAAGCAGCTTGCCCTCCTCTGACTAAGAGGTAAGCTCATTGTGGCCATGCCAGACAAGTTCTCTCAGAAATCAGGACTCTGTGGCCTTGGAGCAAATCCATCCAGGCACCTGGAAATTTCCCTGGACTCCCCTGGGTCTCTAGAGCTGTGGCATTCTCTGTGTATTTCCAAGGTTGTTTGGCTATTACTTTTTTAAAAATATTTATTTATTTATTATGTATACAATATTCTGTCTCTGTGTATGACCGCAGGCCAGAAGAGGGCACCAGACCCCATTACAGATGGTTGTGAGCCACCATGTGGTTGACTGGGAATTGAATTCAGGACCTTTGGAAGAGCAGGCAATGCTCTTAACCTCTGAGCCATCTCTCCAGCCCCTGGCTATTACTTTTATGTAGTAAAATATCTCTAAGCCCTTTTAGTTTTTGTGTGTGTGTGTGTGTCTGTCTGTCTGTCTGTCTCTTTGTGTTTGTGTGTGTGTGTTCAGGGATGGAATGTGGGGCCTCACGCATGCCAGGCAAACCTTCTACCACTGAGTTGTACCCTAGCCCCTCTCTCTTACTTGTTTTTTCTTGCTTGTTCACATTGCTTTCATCTTCCCTTTCTCCCTCTATTCAAGTTAGCCAGTCAAATTCCGCCTCTGGCCAAGGTGTCTGCACCCAGGACTGTTTGCCAGCTAAAAAGAGGGTGGCTCATTTGCCAGCTCAACACTAGCTACAGCAGAGGAGGGCTGTGATCTCTGAAAAGAGGGCGGCTCATTCACTAAGCCCAAGCCCAGCTTTCTGCCTGGAAAGACACTTGAGGTGGTGACATGGGGGCAGATCCCAGCAGAGAGAGGCTGATGAGGTTGGAGCTTGTGGGGCAAAATCCCAAAGAGTCACTCACTTAATAGTGCCACAAATTGGCACAGGGGACTCATTGGGTGAGAGACTGAATGCCAACTTGCTCAGGCACAGGGCAACTTGCTACAAAGCTGGCAGAGCACGGCCGCTGGGGTGGCATGAGCCAAGCCGTTCCAGGAGTCCTTCTGGGTCTGGGGAACGTTCAAGTTCTAGCAAGTAGAACAGGAGCGATGGATCAAACAGCCAAGGCATTTCCTGGAGACCACGGTGAGGCTATACCTTGGTGGCAGGGCTAAAACAGCCTTGGGGAGAAAAGACTTTTCTAACTAGAACACAACAAAGAAACAAGCCCTGGAAAGTCAATTCGACTACCTGCCTGAGCAAAACTTCAAAGGAAAATCACTGAACCTGGTGTTCTCTCGTGTGACGCTTACAGTCCGAGTGAAATGGCTGGACACCTGGAGAATCCCAGAAGTGTGCCCCTACCCATTGTCGGGCGGCACAGATGCCAAATGCCCACAGCCACTGGACAGAGGGCTTTGGAATGGGTTCACAAATAAGGCCAGAGCTATGAAGAAGAGGAAGATGGGCAGATAAGTCAGTAAATGCTTGTTGTGCAAGCGTCAGGACCCAAGTTCTCTTCCCAGCTCCCATGTGCAAGGAGAATGTTGTACTGGATAATTGTATGTCAACTTGATACAAGCTAGAGTCATCTGAGAGGAGGGAGCTTCAATTGAGAAAATGTCTCCATGAGATCAGGCTGTACACAAGTCTGTAGGGCATTTTTCTTAATGGCTGACTGATGGAGGGGGGCCCAGCCCATTGTGGGTGGTGCCATCCCTGGGCTGCTGGTCCTGGGTTCTATAAGAAAGCAGGCTGAGCAAGCCATGAGGAGTAAGCCAGTGAGCAGCATCCTCCACGGCCTCTGCATCAGCTCCTGCCTCCAGGTTCCTGCCCGGACTGGGATACGGATCTGTGAGTGAGATAAACCCTTTTCTTCCCACGTTGCTTTGAGTCATGGCGTTTCATCGCGGCAATGGTAACCCTAACTAGGACAGATACGATTGTGCTGCTCAGTAATCCCAAAGCTTCGGACGCAGACACAGGAGGTTCTCCGGGGCTCATAGCCAGGCAGGCTGGTTGAATTAGCTCCAGGTTCAGCGAGTGTCTCGGGGCCAGAGAGACAGATGCACAGCATTTAGGAGCTCCCACTGTTCCTCCCGAGTTCTATGTCAGCCCCTGCATTTGTCTGCTCACAACCACCTATAAGTCCGGCTGTTGAAGGATCCAATCAATGACGACTGCCTCTATGGGCACCTGCCCATGTGCAGACACACATGTTACTAATTATACTACTACATGTTACTAAATATACACTTATTACTAAAATATAATAAAATCTTAAAAATGTGGTGGAAAGCAACTGAAGAAGCAGCTGGATGTTGACTTCTGCTCTCCACGTGTGGGTGCACATGATACATACACCACATATGTGTGCGCACACACACATGCACACACACACACTGGACCCCCAGCAGGGGTGGGATGGGCAGAGAAAGATACAAAAGCAAACACAGGAATGGAAAATGCCCACACCGTGTGGGGTGGGTGATACCTCACGGGTGAGGTGCTTGCTACAGAGGGGTCCTCACTGGGAAGTTTGGGGGAGTTCCACAGTAGGCACCACGTCCCTGGGGAAATAGGTGTTCTCTCACGGGGTTCCAAGTCTTGTGGGTGAAAGAATTTAGAAACAGGCTGTTGGACGTCCATGGGAAATTTTATTAGAGTTTGAGAGAAAACAACGGAGGCACGGGTTAGAAATGTCAGCTGGGAAGAGGAGCACGGAGGGGAGGGAGGGAAGCCATACCTTGACGTAGGCAGTACGTTCAGCAAATGGAGGTCAGCACATGGACACATGGTGGAAGTCACACATGGAAGGGGTCGGGGATCAATGCAGTGGAGGCGTTAGAAAGCTCAAAGTGCCGGAGGAAATGTGTTTAGGCGTCAGCCATATCTGAAAGAGACGGGAGGGGGGAAAGGTCCCTTCCGTTACCTGCGGGCTCACACCTCACCTCTCCTCTGCTTCCCCAGCTTTCCACGAGCTCTGGCTCACTAGCTGATAACTCACTCCTGGTGAAGCCCAGAGTTATCGAGCTGTCTTTCCCCTGTGGATTCAACATCGAGTCACTCTGCTCAGCTCATTCGGTCTGGATCACATATGAGTCAGAAGGCCCAGACTCTGGCCCAGTGTGGATCACACCACCACCACCACCACCACCACCACCACCACCACCACCACCACCACCACCACCACCACCACCACCACGCACACCTTGTAAGAAGGCTGGGGAGAGAAAGTCTCCCAGAACATAGATGCTGAACAGGCAGAACCACAGACACTTACTACCCTGGCTCAGCACTCAACAGTGAGAGCTGTAAGCAAGCCACCTGCAAACACAGACTCGCTTCATCTTTGCTGCTGTATAAGGAAGACTGTTTATTATTTATGCATGGTCCCAAGTAGTCTAGGCTGGTCCAGGACTCACTAAGTAGCCAAGGATGACCTTGAACTTCGGCCCCCACCATATTTCCCGTGCCCAGAGCTGGGGAGAAAACACAGGCCTTCCCTGCATGTGAGCTGGGGACTCTGCTGAAACTTTCTCAGTATTCCCAAGTACATAGACAGGAAGTGGAGAAACACAGAAGTCATTAGTTTATGCTTGGCCACACAGCAAGTGCAGGACAGAGTTGAGATCCAAAGCCACAGCCGGGTTCTCTGGGGTTCTGTCCTCTGCCATCTCTCCTGGCCTGGGGCAGGGACAGAGTTCCAGGCAGGATTCCTCCCTCATGCCGGGAGTCCTCAGTGCTTTTATTCCTCACTCCGCCCAGCCTGGCTGTAATGTCTAAGGCCAGAGGAAAGAGAATTTTAGCAAGAAAAGATGTCCTGGCTGCCTCCATGGGACTGAGGAAGAGAGCTAGGGATGGGAGGTGGAGGAGACGTGACCCAGTGCTTGGACTTCAAACGCCACTAGTTTCTTGTAGCATAGTAAGGAGTCTGGGAGCCAGCAATTCTGTCTCCAGTTGGTACCTCCATCTTCCCTTTAGCCTTCTTTCTAGGTGTCCATCCTCCACCTCAGTCTCTCAAGGGACATGCCACTGGACTTGGCACCCCCAGGGAATCCAAGAACATCAACAAATACTGTTTTTTCCAAATATGGACCATTAAATAAGGTCCTAAATTCACAGGTTCTGAGAGATCAGGATACGTGTGTGTGTGTGTGGTGTGTGCAAAGTGTGTGTAGCATGTGTGACAGTGTCTCCTTTATTACCTTGTATCTTTCTCTTTTGTTTTGCGGTTTTTCTGGAAGGTACATGCTGCTGGCTTCTGTGGTTATTTCCGCCTAACAGCTGTGTTTCCGGCAAGCAGCTGAGGGGTTCTTCTGACTCAGCAAAACCAGAGTGGTAACTGTCAAGAAGCCGCTCAAGCGGGGCTAGAAATAAAGATGCCGGTCCTCCAACACCACCCACCCCAACTCCCCCCTCCCTACTCCTTTCACTTCCTTCCCTGTGGGTATCTTTGAAAACCTCTTAAAGTGCTTTTTAAAACCTGCCTCGACCTGTCTGCTCCAGACACGGATGAAAGTGGCCCTGGGCTAGGCTTCGCAAAAGCCCTAGATCCTAGAAAAGGAGGCCTCCTCCTTCTCTTCAGCGTCCTCCTTCCTTTTCCTTCCTCCCTCCTCCTCCCCAGCCTCCTTTTCCTTCCCCCTCTTTGGGAGGCCTGAGTGTCTTTTCCCAAGGGCTGGGCTTGAAGTGAAAGCAGGGGCAGGGGTCCTTCTGTGGCTTCCCAGGGTGTGGCCTTCCTCAAGCTACTGCCCCAGGAGCCTGGGGACTTCCACCAGCTTGCACTCGGCTTATTTTCATGGGGGCCAGTTAGCAGCGGGCTTCCGCACCCACTGCCCCAGGATTCTCACCCCTAACTTTAGACAGGAAGGGAATGAGAGAGGAAAGGAATCCTGGGGCTCCTAAGAGTCTGCAAAAGGCTCTGCTCAGTGGCTGCCAGGCAGCTGCCCTCTGAGCTACGATGCTGCTGTTCTGAGAAAGAAAAGGGACAAATAATTTGAGCTCCTTCCCACGCATCCCTTGCAGCTGCTGATTGACTAACCGAAAGAGGCTGGCTGTCTCAGCCCCATGCGCAGCTTGTACCCAAGGAGCCCAGCTAACCCTTCTTGCAAGGGGCTTGTGCAGGTTCTCGGCTTGTGGGGGCACTGGCGGCTCGAGGAGGATGGAGGACGCACCTTGTTCGCTTCAGTGTGTATACTTGTTTCTTTTTCCTCCCATCCTGAAACAAGATGGCGTTGGGAAATGTTGCCCCTCCGGCTTGGGTTCCTGGAATTTCTCACAAGGGAAAGGCTTGGGAACTGAAGCCAGCAGAGAGCTCCCAAAGCCGTTGGTTTAATGGTACGGTTTGTGGAAATAAAGAAGTTGCTGACAGGGCTTGAAGTAAAAGACTGGAACAGAGCGCTGAGCCCTGTGGAAGGGTTCCAGACAGAGACTGGAGTTCCCGTCCTCTGTGACTATTGAACGCCTCTGGGCAAGGAGTGTTTGCTGTTGGCCTAGATGTGGAACCCTCGATTTGGTTACCTGGAAGAGCAGAAATGAATCAGAATGAAGACCCCAACCCCTCCCCACCCCCCACCTTTTCCTTCTGCCCCCACCAACTCCCTGCCCTTCCCCTTTCTTTCTTCTTTTCCAGGTCTCACGCAGACCAGCTAGCTTTGAACTCACTACGAAGCAGAAGATGAGCACACCCTTCTCATTCCTCTGCATCCAATCCTGAGTGCTAGGATTATAGACCTGTGCTAAGGGTGGGACCCAAGTGTAGCAGGCTTTCTTTTAGGCCACCAACCAACTCCCAATCATGACCCGGACGGGAGACTTACTATAGTTATGAATGTTCAGCCTTAACTTATACTTGTTTCTGGCTGCCTTTTTTTCCTTTAACTTAAATTAACCTGTTTCTCTTCATCTATGTTTTGCCTCAGGGCTTTTTAACCTTTCTTTCTTCCTTCCTTTCCTACTTCCTATCTGTTGGCTGGCCGCTGCCTGGGTGGCCCCGGGCACCTCCCTCTCTTTCTCCCACATTCTTTCTCCTCTTCTCTTATTTATTCTCTCTGCCATCAAGCTCCACCTTTCCCTCTCCTGTCTAGCTATTGGTGGTTCCTGATGATTAGATCAATCAGGTGCCTTAGGCAAGCAAGGTAAAACAAATGCATGCAACACATCTTTACTAAATTAAGCAATGACAGCATAAACAAATGTAACACACCTTTTCACAGTTAAAGTAATATTTTGCAACATAAACAAATGTAACGCACCATTACACAGTTAAAGTAACAATTTCATAACACCCAGGGCTTCACCTGGCTAAGCAAGCGCTTTGCTAACTGACCCATATTCTCAGCCCCAAACTGAGTTGCCTGGGGGAAAGAAATGACACTCAGCCTACTTCCTGGTGAGCCATGATGGTGTCTGGTGAGCCTGCCTGTCACACGACCACAGATCAACTCTGTCTCCATACTTTGCCCAAGATCTACGGGTCATTTTATTCTCAAACTCCGGCGGCAAGCAGGAGGCCCAGGTGTGGTCACCGTTTCCCCCAGCCCTGACCAGAATGATGATGGGATGTCTGTAGGACTCTGGCTGGCATAATGGAGCCAACTTCAGGAACTCCTGGGAAAAAAGACATCTTACGGTTAGATTTCCCAGAGGCAGGTCCTGTGCTCGCATTGTTTTACAGAGGGGAGAACTGGCCTGAAGGGGAAGCCAACACACAAGCAAATATGGAGAGGCTGTAGGCTGTCACAGTACAGCTTTCCAGACCTGCCACCACCAAACCTGTTCCTTACTTTGGGCGTCAGAACTATTTTATGGGGTAAGGCCCTTATTTGGGGGGACTGAGTGCAGAGCTCAATGATAGAGGGCTTGCTGAACATGTGTGAAGCCCCGGGTTTCAATACTACAAAGCGAGGAGGAGCATATTAAACTCTAAACCAGTAAATCCCAGATGCGATTTTGTATTGCTCCCTCCACACCCTGCACAATGCCTGGAGTTTCTGCGACTGTCTCTGCAGGTAGCCAGTGACCCTGGAAGTCAGATAGCACCTGGGCAGGCCTTCCCCGGGTCACTGTAAAGAACCAGCACCCCAGAACCCATCCAAAGTGAGGACAGAAAAATAGACTTGGGGTGTAGCTTGGGGAGCTAGACACACTTCAGAGTTAAGAGCACTTCCTGTTCTTGCCGAGGACCCAAGTTTGATTCTCAACACTCACATTGGGGAGCTCAGAACTTTCTCCAACTCCAACTCCAGGGGATCTGGATACCTTCCTATAGCCTCCTTGGGCTATACCACACACGTGGCATACACACCACACACACACACACACACACGCACATGCACACGCACACGCACACACACACGCCAGTTTAAAAAAAAGGAAAGGAGAACTGAACCTCTGGGTTTCTGGGCTATAAAGAGAGTTTGTGCCTATGCCCAGCTCTGCACCCATATGAATTTGGCTCCTGCTACTTCTGTGCCCTCCTCCTTCAATGGAGTCATGGGACTCCCCCAGTCATGGTCACATCCCCCAGGTGCCTGCTCATACAGCAACTGATCTACTGCAGATACCCTCCCCTCTCAGGCTCCCTCTCCTCTGTGGTCATCAGGAGATCTAGTGTCCCTGCTGTGTCTTCACTCAGGGACCTCACGCCACCGTCACCATAAACTTTCCCTCTTGGCAAAATCTGGAACGCACTTGAGTACCCCCCCCCTGGGGGGGGGAGGCCTGTTTCTGCACTTACGTTGACTGCCTGCTTGAGATCCCTCTTGGGTCTCTGTGCTGTGGCTTTTACCTTCCTCTACTGTTAACCACTTCTCGCTGCCTCCTGCCGTCAGCTACTCTGGTAGCTTCAAGGGAAATACTTCTAGCCCACTTTCCTGGCTTGGGAAACTGTGTTACTCTGAGAGGGAAGGAAAAGCCAGTGTTCATGGATGGGTTGTCCATCTCCGCGTCCTTCCTGCTGTCTTTGGGTCTCACTACATTCCTAAGCTCTTCTGTGCCGATGCGTAAAAAGCCAGTGGCTTGGGCCCCAGTTCTGTCTCCTGTATCCTCTCCAACAAGTGCACATATCACTTCAGGATATCTGTCCCCGAGTCACGGACACGGAGGTCACCCCTCAATCCTTGCTATGACACCAACATCATCCTGAGTGTTCCTTGTGACGACCCTTGCAAACGTCTCGAGAATGCACACCTCTGTATGGAAGTCCTAACCCAGGGCCTCAGGATGTGACCTTGCTTGGGCACAGGCTGTAACTTGTTAAGGTGAGGCCAGGTTGGAGGACAGAGAACCTATGCTCCAATTCATTACTGTCCTTGGAAGGAAAGCAGCGAGGCAGCAAGTCAAGGGATCCTGGGGATCGGTGGCCACCACCGTCACGGGTTAGGGAGGAGCAACAGAGGATTCTACTCAAAGACCCATGGGAGTAGTTCCCTCCCGACATGGATTTTTCCAAACGTTTGGAACTCATTTTCTTATCAGCCAGGGTTCTCTAGAGAAACAGAATTGATAGGATGAATATATACATTAAAATGATGTATTAAATCAGCTTACTTCAAAATCGTGGCCACAGATGAATCACACCTGAGGGACTGAGAACCCAGTAGGTGCCCAATCCTTTAGCTGGGAGCCTCAGCATTTGGAATAGTCCCACAGTGATTCTCACTAGAAAGGCTGAGAACCTAGTTGTTGCTCAGTCCATGACACTGGGCCCCTTAACAGTCCAATCTGGCACTGAAAACCTAGAAGGTTCCTGAAGAACCTCTGGTCCTTTGTCAATGATAAAAGCCTGAAAGGGCTTTTTCTGATGTCACTGAAGGAGTCGGCAGCAGCAACAATAGAGAAAACAAACTCAGTGCCAACATGGAAGACGACTCTTCGTCTATCCATCCACCCATCCATCCATCCATCCATCCACCCACCTATCTATCATCCATCCAGTTACCTATTCATCTGTACATCTATGCAAATATCATCTATCCATTGCCTGCCTGCCTGCCTATCTATCTATCTATCTATCTATCTATCTATCTATCTATCTATCATCCATTTATCTATCCAATATCCACCTAGTATCTATCCATTCTTCCATCTATTCCTCTAAATACTCATCTATCATTAATCCATTATTCATCCATCCATCCATCCATCCATCTTTCCATTCCTTCTGTGGTGCTAAGATCACAGTAATAATAATAATATAAACAAATAAAGAGGCTTTCTGTGTTGAGGAACTCATTGTCAGTGAGGGGAAGCCAGACATCAAACTGATAACGAGAAGCTCCAGGCCTATGAGCAGGAGACCTGACGGTGGTGGTCCTAGGAATCCTGAACATCTTCACTGCACAGTGATGCTAATACTGGGGTCAGGGTGAGGATGGAAGCTTGCGGGTGCTGAACCCCACCCTCAGCAGGCAGGTGTACGGTCTGGAGGAGGAAAGAAGCTGACTTCTTGGTGTGTAGGGGAGGAGGAATGGCCCAGAGTGTGGCTTTATAACTGCTGAAACCTCGGTGTCCCTCGGTTCTGTGCCTCAGTGAGATCCCTCACAACACATTGGGACTAAGAATTTGGTTCCAACACTGTGACCCTCTTTGAGGCCAGCCTGGTTCCGTGTTCGTGCCAACTCCCACTCCACAGAAGGGGGGAGAGGCAATACAACTCCCCCAGAAGGACTTGAAGGTCCTGAGAGGAAACTCAATTCTGTAAATCCATTCATTTTTGCTGTTATTCAAAAATCCCTCAAATTCATAGCACACAAAGTAGAAAAAGGTAATGTTTCCATGCTCCTATCCCTGGGTCTTAATGTCTTAAGTCTTCCTGGGTCGAGGACTGGGGTGAAGCTATAGATGGTTGTCTAATTATGTAGAGTTCACACTAGAACTCTGCAGGCAGCAAGATGGGCTGCAGCCGAAGTCACAATGGAGAAGCTGCTCCCAAGGTCACTCAGTGAGACAGAGAGAACCTAGGCCAAGTGACAAGCTTCCCGCCTCTTGGCCCACAGGCAGGCTTGGTATAGCCAGACCATCAGGTATGGAACTTCACCCTAACTGGGAAGGCCCAAGAGTTGATTTCTTCCACGCAGATCCATGGAGTGGAGGAAAACACTTGAATTTAGAGCTTGTTAAGGGGGTGGTCTATTGTGCAGACTGTGAAAGCAATCAGCTGCATTTCCATACCTCTTGGGGTGCAAAGAGAGGAGGGGACGGATGGAGATGGAGGGAGGGAGAGAAAAGAGAAGAGGAGGGGAGAAAGAGGGGGTGGGAGGGAGGGAGAGAAGAGGAGGGGAGAGAAGTGAGAG